>NW_009603070.1:0-3545 GCF_000690535.1 Cariama cristata | reverse complement strand
AAGAGTGAAGGGGGAAAGAAAAGTTAAAAGAGGGAGAGAATTATAGCTACAACCACGGGCCCAAGGCGTCCCAGTGCTCCCAGGCCCGGCGGCGTCCCGTCGGTCCTTCCGATCGTCGTGATCTCCGGTGGGGAAAGCTTCCAAACTTTGGTTGTTAAGGAGCATCTTTTTTATACTGAGCAACACACCTTGCCCCCTCCTCCGTCCCATGGACCACTGCCAACCTCTGCCTTCCCTCCGCCTCCCCAAACAAGACTTTTGCGCATCTTCAAGGAGGACTTAGGCGTGGTTTGCCTTGGAGGTGGGTGGCCTTTGGCTAGGAGGTGTGTTTTCATATTATAATGAGGATTACAGTATCTCTGGTGGTCGTAATTCTTTGGCAGTTTCTTGGGCATGCATAGAAAATAAAGGCTTACATAGATACTTTGTTATCAGACCTTCACAGTGAATCATTCTGTACATATCATTAGTTCTTATTTTGTTCTTCACAACTTGCCCCAGCATTCTTTCTCTATCTGCAAGGTCTTTTGGTATCTATTTCACCAGTTATTTAGAGATCACAAAGTGCATGCTTTGCAACTCCTTTTCAATCCCCCCTTTTCGAGTGTTGGCATATTATCTCCAAGTTTCCGCAGACGATGTTGAGACATTACTGTTCTTTTCGGGATGACTTCGGACCGACTCTCACATCCCTGTGTGTAGAAAGACAATTCGTAGAGGAAAAAGATGGGCCTGGTTAGATAGAGAACTTATGGATACAAAGAGAACATATCGCCTCTGGAAAGGAGGTGAGGTAACCTGGGAGGAATATAGGGATGTTGTGAGGTCGTGTAGAGAGATGATTAGAAGGGACAAAGCTCAATTAGAACTTGATTTGGCCACTGCAGTTAAAGATAATAAAAAAAATTTCTAGAAATACATTGGCAGCAAAAGGAGGGTCAAGGAAAGTCTCCATCATTTGCTAAATGGAGAGGGTAGTGTAATGACAGGGGATGAGAAAAGAGCAGAACTGCTCAATGCCTTCTTTGCCTCGGTTTTCAATACCTGGACCAGTTGTCCTCAGGAAGCCTAACACCCAGAGCCAGATGTTAAGGACAGGGAGCTGAGTGAGGCCCCCATAATCCAGGAGGAGATGGTTAGCAATGTGATGTGCCAACTAAACTCCCATAAGTCTATTGACCCTGATGAGATTCACTCCGGAGTAATGAGGGAACTGTGCCAAGCCTCTTACAATCATCTATCAGCAATCCTGGTTAACTGGAGAAGTTCCAGCAGACTGGAAGCTAGTGAATGTAATGCCCATCTACAAGAAGGGTCAGAAGGATGATTTGGGGAACTACAGGCCTATCAGCCTGACCTAGGTTCCGGGCAAGGTTATGGAAGAGATCATCCTGAGTGCCATTACACAGCACATGCAGGAAAATCAGGGGATCAGGGCCAGATAACATGGATTTATGAAAGAAAGATCATGCCTGATCAATCTGGTTTCCTTTCATGAATGCAGGAAAATCAGGGGATCAGGGCCAGATAACATGGATTTATGAAAGAAAGATCATGCCTGATCAATCTGGTTTCCTTTCATGAAAAGGTGACCTGCTTGGTAGATGAGGGAAAGGCTGTGGATGTAGTCTGTCTAGACTTTAGTAAGGCCTTCAACACGATCTCCCACAGCATCCTCTTAAATAAATTTGCTGCTCGTGGCTTAGACAGGTGGACTCTTCGATGGCAACTGGTCTGGAAATCCAGTGTCTCATCACCGTTCAGCATTACAGTGTTGGTGGATAAGGGAAGAGCAACTGACATTGGGCTCAGTTTTGGGACCGGTGCTGTTTAACATCTTTATAGATGATCTGGACGAGGGGATTGAGGGCATCCTCAGTAAATTCGCAGATGACACCAAGTTGTGTGGGAGTGTCAGTCTGCTGGAGGGTAGGAAGGCTCTCCAGAGGGAGCTGGACAGGCTGGATAGATGGGATGAGACGAATGGTATGAGGTTCAACAAAAACAAATGCCAGGCCCTACACTTCGGCCACAAAAACCCCATGCAGAGTTAGAGGCTGGGGGAGGAGTGGTTAGAAAGTGGTCAAGCAGAAAAAGACCTGGGGGTGCTGGTTGACAGCCAGCTGAACATGAGCCAGCAGTGTGCCCAGGTGGCCAAGAAGGCCAATGGCATCCTGGCTTGTATCAGCAATAGCGTGGCCAGCAGGACTAGAGAAGGGATTGTCCCCCTGTATTCGGCAGTAGTGAGGTTACACCTCGAGTACTGTGTCCAGTTCTGCACCCTGCACTTCAAGACATTGAAGTGCTGGAGCGAGTCCAGAGAAAGGCAACAAAGGTGGTGAAGGGTCTCGAGGATAAGCCTTATGAGGAGCAGCTGAGGGAACTGGAGTTGTTTAGCCTGGAGATGAGGAGGCTGAGGGGAGACTTTATTGCTTTCTACAACTACCTGAAAGGAGGTTGTAGCGAGATGGGGATCAGGCTCTTCTCCCAGGCAACTAGTGACAGGACAAGAGGGCATAGTCTGAAACTTTACCAGGTCAAGTTCAGGCTAGAGATGAGGAGGCATTTCTTCACAGAAAGGGTTGTTAGGCATTGGAATGAGCTGCCCAGGGAGGTGGTGGAGTCACTATCCCTAGACGTGTTTAAGAAAAGACTGGATGTGGCACTTAGTGCCATGGTCTATTTGACCTGGTGGTGTTAGGTCTAAGGCTGGACTCAATGATCCCAGAGGTCTCTTCCAACTAAACCAATTCTGTCATTCTGTGATAAATTAAGATATCAGAAATCTAAAAGAAAGATCAACAAACACATATACTGCACTCCATAGACAGAATAAAAAAACATACAGAAGGGAGATCACATGCTTACAGTGCTACAAGATAGACAAATCCTTCCAAGAGGGATAAAGCGTGTTGTAAACCCCTGGCCATTTCAATTATGTAAATGCTTGAAAACAAACAGCTTTCAGAAGGTATTTATCTAGCTGTGGAGGTGAGGATAATGGTGGACAGCAATGCTGAGTGACAGATTTGTGTATTTCATCAACATTTCATCTACAGTCTTAAAGATGGGCTCCTCTGACCTGGGAAGTAATTAAGGGTTTCTGCACTACTAAGTATATATATATTTGCACGACTGTGACAATAATGCCATGTATGTAAATTCAAATACAAATTGATAAAACCAGCTGGCATATAATCAATATTTCTATCAGTGTAGTTACCTTAGTAGAATTTACTAAGTGTGGTGGGTTGACCCTGGCGGGGTGCCAGGTGCCCACCAAGTCACTATCACTCCCTCTCCTCAGCTGGACAGGGGAGAGAAAATACAACAAAAGGCTCCTGGGTCAAGATAAGGACAGGGAGAGATCACTCACCAGTTACCGTCACAGGCAAAACAGACTCAACTTTGGGAAGTTAGTTTAATTTGTTACCAATCAAATCAGAGTAGCATAATGAGAAATAAAACCAAATCTTAAAAACACCTTCTCCCCACCCATCCTTTCTTCCCAGGCTCACTTCACTCCTGATGTTCTCTACCTTCTC
>NW_009603069.1:7304-7997 GCF_000690535.1 Cariama cristata | reverse complement strand
GCCTCAAGCCCCTCGCAGGGGAGGATAGAGGATTTATGGCAGTGTTGGGTGGCCGCCGTCAGCTCTTCTGGTTGTCTCCTTTTCTCTCAGGGCACCTGTCAGAGCCATATTCAGTGCACAGTCCCTGGCATCATTGTTTGGGAGCAATCCATGAGCCTTTTAATTTTCTCAGCTTGTATCTGGAAGGAATAGCAGATCGTACGGGAGACGTTAACTCCCTTCTCAAGCACTAGAGCCCCATTGTTGTTGTGGCTGTGGAAGGACTGCCCAGAGAAGCTCTAGCCTAGCAATAACTTTCCTCCCTGGTATCATTGGTTTTGTGAGGAATGCCTGGACTTTTCCATTTTGGCTGCTGGTCTCTTACAAGAATAGCAGACAACACAGGAGAGTTTACCTGTCTTCTAAAGGACTACAGTCTCACCGTTGTCGTGACTGCCGAATGACTCCCCAGAGAAGCTCTAGCCTAGCAATAGCTTTCCTCCCTGGCATCTCCGGTTTGGGAGAAATCCCTGGAGGTTTTAATTTTCGGAGCTGTGCTGTGGCAAGAATGGCAGATCGCATGGGAGAGGTTATCTGCCTTCTCAAGCACTAGAGTCCCAGTGTTGTTGTGGCTGGGGGAAGGCTGCCCAGAGAAGTTCTAGCCTAGCAATTACTTATTTTCCTGGCATCATTACTTTGGGGGGCATCCCTGGC
>NW_009603069.1:5941-7042 GCF_000690535.1 Cariama cristata | reverse complement strand
GGCTGTGGAAAGTCTGCTCGGAGACTCTCCAGCCTAGAAATAGCTTTCCTTCCTGTCATCATTGGTTTGGGAGTAATCCCTGGACGTTCCCATTTTCGGTCTGAGCTCTTACAGGAATGGCAGATTGTAAGGCTGAGATTATTTGCCTTCCCAAGTACGAGAGTGCCAGTGTTGTTATGGTTATGGAAGAGTTTCCCAGAGGAGCTCTAGCCTAGGAATAAGTTTCCTCCTTGGCATCAGTTGTTTTTTCAACAATCAGTAGACATATCTATTTTCAGATCTGAGTTCCCACAAGAATGCCACATCTCATGGGGCAGGTTTTCTGTCTTCGTCAGCAGTCCCAGTGTTTTTGTGGCTGTCGAATGACTGTCTAGAGAAGCTCTAGCCTGACAATAGTTTTCCTCCCTGGCATCACTGATTTCGGAGCAGTCCCTGGACGTTTCCATTTTCGTCCTGGGCTATGCAAGGATTGGCAGATAGCATGGGAGATGTTATCTGCCTTCCCAAACACCACCGTCCCAGTGTTGTTCTGTCTGAGGATGAGCTGCGCAGAGTAGCTCTAGCCTGTAGGAGCATTTTATGTTTGCAATTATGTCGAGGACATTTTGAGAAGGCAATAACGTGTTGGAAAAAATGAGAGAGTTATACAAAGGAGCAAGCTTTCGGAACAGAAGATGGATACTTGGGGAACCAGAGATAGATAAAATTAAGAAATAAAATCATAGTAACAAGGTGAGACAAAGAACTTGTGTGCTACACAAAGAACTTGTGTCTAATTTGCCTAGAAGCTATGCGTATCATAACCACTTATCCAAATCTTTTCTAAAAAGTGTGATAGTCTCGTGGACAGTACATGTAACCAATTATAGCTTCAGCAAAACAGTGTACTGAAGTAGAAATCATAATACAAGACGCAGTTTTGAACATAATAAAGGACTTCAAATCATCACATTGCTGTGCTGAGTGGTCTGTGCCTCACATGAACAAAGAACCCCACACATATCCCTGTTTAGAAATCCTACATTGAAACTTGTTTTTAACTTCAGTAAACAGTTTTAACTCTTTTTTCATTATGATTCTTATTGAAAGGGCAGTAACGTA
>NW_009603069.1:3555-5533 GCF_000690535.1 Cariama cristata | reverse complement strand
GAACAGGGGTTCTTAAAATAAATAAGCAGCTGAAAACATCTCTTTTAACATGCGCGGCATGAATAGTACCATATTTTCCCTTGAGAAAAGCAGACTAGATTCTTTAGTAATGTACTTGGAAAACTAGTTGTAGAATTCATCTTGCCTAAGGTTCATCTGAATGTATACTAGTTAGTTGTATATGCCTGGTATTGTCGTCTAGATTATAGATATAGTCAGTAGAGTGAAACAGTCACCTCCCAGAGGTTGAGTCATTTCAACTTTCTTAGATGTATGCCTTTGGAAGACAATTTCTGACGAGCCGATTTGTTCATTGGCTGTGCAGAGAGTTGACAACTGCTAGACAATCTGAGTCCATTTAACACTAAGGCAGTTAATCCCACCGAAATGTCTAAGTTCAAACAACACTGTCTTTCCCATTTTCCTTTATTGAAGTGGCCTTGGAGATCACCTTTATTTTCATCAGCCTTTCGGTTGGTAAAGAAATGTCTAAGTTCAAACAACATTGTCTTTCCCATTTTCCTTTATTGAAGAGACCTTGGATATCATCTTTATTTTCATCAGCCTTTCGGTCGGTAAAGGATCGGAGCTTGCATAGGTTTTGTATTCAGGCCCGTTCCGATGCATTCATTGGTCTGGCAGGCACATCTGCATTCCCTGTTTCCAGTGAGTGAAACCCAGATGTCATTTAGGATTTTGGCAATATCCAGAACTGTAATGTGTTCATGAGTCATAGAATGTTCTTCTGAAAGGTGTCCAGATTTCATCATAAAGTTGCTCAGAATTAGCTTTTGAAGTACCACGAGTCATACACATCTCTCTCATGCTCCTTTAGAAGGATATCTACTAGCTCTTTTTTTCTTGTTTAGCTCCCATGTTTGTTGCTCCAAACTGCACAAAAATTCAGCAACATTATATTAAAAAAGGCAGTAAGTATAGATATTAAAAAAACATTTATTATTGTAGCACCTATCTCCAGTGAAATCCCATGTAAGTGTCAAGCATTGCAAACTGAAAGAAATTGATCTGATCTGTTTGCCATCTCAAGTTAGACTTAGTACATTTACTTATTATGAACATTGGACTAAATTTAGTTTCATCAAGGCTTTTTCTCTCTCTCTCAGAATGGCCACAGATTTTAAAGATTCTCTGTGCTGCCAATAATGCCTTTACTTTCAAATTATCTCTGCGTGTCACCAAAAAATAATTCCTGCAGAATACTGTCTCATCTACAAGATTGCTTTTTCGAATTAAGTCACTGTCTGTGTAAGGTCAGTGTGTGCCGCGCATGTATGAACATCTAGGTTCTTCCTATGCGAATCCACTTTCTGTGGTATGTTGTGATGACAAAGTCAAGCAACCGAATCAAGAAGGTGATATTGACATACAAAAGATTGTGAAACCTCTCTGTGTGTGTATATCAATTTTGCAATGTATTTTTAATATATGTACTTAGAATAAGTATTTCTAAGGTTAAGAATCTTAAGTCTTAAAATCATTTGGGAGGTAATAATGCATTTCTGGAATTTAGTTTACTGTGTGATTATTGAAATGTTCAATCAAAGTAAGCAATAGAACTCTGCATACCAAACACAAATGTCTTTTATTCATGTGTTTTGTTTTTTTTTTTTTTTTTTTAAAATATTAGCTTATCCCAGATGATCAGGTTATGGTCAGAATAACATGTTGGTGTAAGGCTATAAATAGGCATAGGCCAATCATGGCATTCATACTTTAGTATTGAGGAGACTGTATGAATGAACTGCAAGTTTGTGGACTTCTGGAATGAGGGATGTAAATTTGAAAATTGATCTGATTGAGAAAGTGAAAGCAAAGTGGTTTAAAACTGTCTATTTCAAAGAACCAGTAAGCATGAAATGGATAGTTTTGTAATTCAAGTTAGGTCTCAGGGTAGTAGCATACTGGGTGTCCTCATCAGTGGCGTGTTTTCTTCTGGATTATTTTTGCTTCCCTTCAC
>NW_009603069.1:1058-3445 GCF_000690535.1 Cariama cristata | reverse complement strand
TTTCTTGTCCCAGACAGCTTTCTGCAGTCTTGAGTTTCACTTCGTGAATGAGAAAAACTAAGGTGGTTTTTGGAATCGGCCCCGCCTCAGAGATGCCTTATTAAAGATAACTACGCTACTTACTCTAAACGCTTTATGTAATTCCAGTGAAAACTGCAGTTTATTTGGAGGATCTGGCTTATCAAATATCGAAAGATCTGAAGTTAAAAAAATGCAAGGACTTCCTTTTCTGTTACAGCATAATGCACATACTTTTTTTTTCCTCCTCACAGAGGACAAGCAAAGCAAGTTATGCTTATGTGTGTTGAAAAAGGGTTGACCTACCCAAGCTTGATCATCCAGTTTCCTGTCTTGCAATGTCAATCTTTGTCTTTTATTCATGATTTTTTTCTTTTACTATAAGCTTATCCGAGACGGTCAGGTTATGGCCAGAATAACATGTTGGTGTAAGGATATAAATAGTCAACGGCCAGTCATGCCATTGATACTTTAGTATTTGTTTTTCACACGGTGCATCTTTGTCATCTCACTTTCACCATGAGCTTCTTTTTTATCCAGGACATGAGGATCAGTCTGAGTGATGGGAAATGACAATCAAGTAACTTCCTATCATCTCAGAAGGCTGAGATCAACGTTTAGGATAGCAAATCATTACAAAGGAGTCGTCAAGGGTGGTGTTGTAGACTGAAAGATAAGGTAAATACACTGTCAAAAAGGTCTAGTAAAAATCAGTTGTTTGGAGAAGCAAGTCCATGGGCAGTGTGTGGCATCAAAAGAGATTTAGGCCACTAATTAGCGGTTGCTTTGATAATCCAACTCTAACCAGGGAACTCCCAGTCAAAAGCTACTGATGCAACTGAGCAGAGATTGCTGGAAGGTAATGGTCTGGGTGAGCAGCCCGAAGGCAAGCAGTGGCGTAAATCAGTTCTACCAGGTCAGTAACTGGCTGTCTCTGAGCAGGATAACACAAATATCATACAGAGCGGATCATTAGGACTTCTTGAGCAGCCATCTTCCCTTTCACCACTTTTGCTAAATTAGAACATTTTTCCTTCTGAGCTCAAATTACCACCAGATGGTTACATCTTTTCCCACTTTTCATGATTTCATTGCTGCCTCCCTCCCATCCTTGTCTGTCATATCTTCTCTAGGTAAACAAAAAGGATTTAAATTGTATCTTTGTGTGGGCACTTTCTCCTATTGGAGATGTATATGGGATCCTGTAGTGCATCCAAGAAGATGGTATGTGATGTAACAGTTTCAAGTTGAGATCCCCTAAGAAGGGGCAGAAGAAGTTGCAGTGTGGGTTGGTTGGTTTCTTTCTCTCTTTGTGGCAGGGATGATTTTTATTCCAAGACAGTTGTCTCGATAACCCTGATCTTACTTAAAATCCTGGCTTCTTAAGACAATAAACAAGCAATGCAACAAAAGCGAAACACCTTGTTAATGTTTTAAAAAATAAACCTGAAAAAAGTATTAAATTAAAGGAACTATGTTTAAACCTGTATCATAAAAATATAAAGGTGGCGTGCCTTTAATGAAAAGATTTTGCTTAACTTAACCTAAGTTTCTCAAATTCCAGATTTTACCTTCCCTTCCCCCCCTACCCTCCACAGTTTATGGCTATCAGTAGACTGACACACCTACATGACTCCACAACAGGACTTGACTTCATAGACCCCAAGGAAGGGATCTCATCTCTCTGTGACATTTCCTTCACGGCTTTCCGATGTTCATGCTGCTGAGAGACCAAATTCTTCACTGGCATTTGATTTGATGTGGTTTTCCTAGTAGGTGAACTTGTGGGTTCTTGTTCTCTAATTTATTCATCTATGGAGGTAGCTTTTTATTAACGCACTAAGCACTAATCCTTCATACTAGATCTCTTCCAAAATAAGACTGTATTTTAAATACACCTGAGTTTCTGTTCAACATCATTCTATGACTCATATTTGTCAGAAGAAATTACTTTTCCAGTGTCCATTGACTCTGAGTCACCTCCAGAAGAAAGAGCAGTACAGACACTGGCTGTTAAAATGTGATTTATCATTTCACTTGGGTAGGACTTACTGCTTTTGAAAAACTCTTCATTGTCTTCTTTCTGCTTTAAGGGTTCTTTGATTTATGTGAATTCTACTGAAAAAATTATCATTGGATTGCTGACTGTGTCCTGTCATCTTGTGACGTCATTAGAGTGAAATATTTTAGTAGCGTTCAGACCTGCTCTGTGATGGCAAAGACCTGAAGGGCTTTTATCCAGATTTATGTAGACTTTATACAGATGTGTGTATACATACCTTTTTCTCTTGCCTAAAAATCTTGTGATTTGTGCTGTTTTTTATACATGACAGGAATGCTTGAGTTTTAGAACTGACGGCAGGTCCATT
>NW_009603069.1:0-732 GCF_000690535.1 Cariama cristata | reverse complement strand
CTTTGGTTGATTGCTCAGGTTCATTTCCAAAGCCTTACAAAACCAATGCACATCCTGCCATTGTAGTTTTTTGATATGAAATTTCACTGTATTTTGTTTTTCCCAGAGTCCTCCAGTGCAGTCATCTTACACAGATGAATTTCCACTCTCTAACGTGCCATGTGATACATCTGATGAAAACATGAAGGCAGAAGTAAATCTTGAAGATGTGTTTCGACTCGTTGAAGACATGTGTCCATCATCCAGAGCTGAAATGGTGCAAGTGGAACCTGTGGAGAGCCAGTGTTCACCCGTTCAGTCTAACAGAGATCAACCACTGCCGGTTAATAGTGAGAACAGCGATACACCTTTTGCAACTGAGGAAACCCAACTGGAAACTCTTACTCCTGTAGCTTCAGACTTGTCATTTGTGCTGGTAGCAGATCAAGCAGTAACTTCTTGTCCATCACAGCCTTCTGAATTTCTTGATGTGACCGATACCACTGCATCTGTAGAAAGTGCTGCTGCTGAAATTGTGCAAGAATCTGTGACCGCACAGGAAGCATACGAAGAACTGAGAGAATCACTAGATCACTGCGCAGCAGAAGCCTCCGTAGCATTTATTCAGGAAGAACTGTTCAGTGTAGAGCAGGTAAGGGGTAAAGGGAGATAAAACAGCATCTTTTTGAGATAACTCCATTTGATAGTAATGCTAGGGTCTGCCCTATATGACTTTTTAATACTCTTGCCTGC
>NW_009603068.1:0-488 GCF_000690535.1 Cariama cristata | reverse complement strand
GGAAGAAAATTTGAAAAGGGACTGTGTTCCAGGAACATATACAAGAATTTAAAAAAAATAGAGATGGAGAGGTAGAAAGAAATTTCAAAAGCAACGAGATGCAAGAAAGAGAGGCAAAAATTTCAAAAATAGGGACAGGGTGCCTGATAGAAGGAAACTGTGGTGGGTTGACCTTGGCTGGCCACCATATGTGCACCAAGCTGCTCTGTTACTCCCCCTCAACAAGACGGGGGACAAAATACAACAAAAAAGCTTGTGGGTCACGATACAGACAAAGAGATCGCTTGCCAATTACTGTCACAGGCAAAACAGACTCAACTTAGGGCAATTAATTTATTATCAATCAAAATGAGAGTAGGATAATGAGAAATAAGAACCAACCTACAAAACACCTTTCCCCCAAGCCTCTCTTTTTTTCCTGGGCTCATCTTCACTCCCGACTTCTTCCCCCTGCCAAGCAGCACAGGGAGCAACGGTTGCAGTCAGTT
>NW_009603067.1:5841-33439 GCF_000690535.1 Cariama cristata | reverse complement strand
TTGTGTATGTTCAGGTTCCTCAGGTAGTCGCGAACCTTATCTTCTCCCACAGTGGGAGGGATTTTGCTCCCCCAGCTCCCATCGTGGGGTCCATTCACCTGAGAGGTGTTGGATGAGAGCTTGCCAGTGAAGATCGAGGCAAAAAAGCTGCTGAGCACTTCATCCTTTTCCTCCTCCGTTACTACTAGCTCCCTTGCCCTGCTCATGAGAGGGGGTACATTTTCTTTGACTTTCCTCTTCTGGTTGACATACCTCCTTTTGATCCAGGTATTATTGACCCTGAGGATAAGCCAGATTTATATCCCCCTCTGACCCCGGTTAAATCTATGGTTGCTGCTGCACCCGCAGCAATCATTAAGTAGTCAAGGTACTATCCAAAAGTTGTTGACACCTACCGTGCCACTACCCCTGTCTTACTGCTCTGGGGAACAGGTGGACATGCCATTGATTGTTTTGTCTGAAAGAAATAACAAGAAATCTCAGACTTTTCTAGCAGTTAGCATGATGATAGATCAATGCAGACTAGAGCCTTTAAAGCATGGGGATGTTATTTTATTAACTGCTGTGCCTGTCATTTATCGTGTGAATCGTCCTCCAGAATACGCAAAGTTGCCTTATGAGGTGATTAAGGAAGTGAGGAAGGCGATTCGAGGTTATGGTCTGCAGAATCATTTTACCATGAATCTTATAGCAGCTGTTGGAGATAGCTATGTTTTATGGCTCCCGCTGATTGGAAAGCATTGCTACGCATGATGCTAACCACTGCACAGTATACTGTTTGGTGGGCAGAATATATGGAACTAACAACAGTGCAGGTTATGGATAATTTGACAGCTCAAATTAACATAGGGGAAAATGAGTTATTAAGGCTAAATGTTCTCACTACACCTCAAGCGTAGGCTGCCGTACCTAGAGCAGTTTTTCAGCAGGTTTATGATTTAACAACGAAAGCCTTGTGCAGTGAACGCTGTTATGCAACCCATGGGGGCTTTGCAACCTGGAACCTCCAACCCATCTTTAATTCCTGCCGAGTGGCCCCTATATATTATTGATCTTAAAGATTGTTTTTTCACAATCCTATTACACCCAGATGATTGTCCACGTTTTGCTTTTTCCCTGCCAGAAATTAATGATCAGGCTCCAATGCAATAATATCACTGGGTGGTCTTGCCCCAGGGGATGATGAACAGTCCTACTATCTGTCAAATTGTTGTTGATGGGGCTTTGTTGTAGGGTACGGCGTTCGGAAGATCTCGCGATGTCACGGAAAGATAGAGAGCTAGACACCACCTCCCTGTGACGTGTTTGTATAAAAGGAATTAACTGCGCAATAAACGAGGAAGTTTACGCTCACACTGTGTGTGTTATCTGTTTCTTCCCTGGTCGGGGGCCGACCAGTGATCCGTTCGTGGTACCTCGCCTATGTAGCGGCGCTACACTTTGTCACCTATTAGGAAACATTTCCCTAAGATTATAATCTATTACTACATGGATGATATTCTAGTCACAGCTGAGGATAAAATGCAATTTATGACTGCTCTAACGCACTTAAAACATCTTTACGTGAATTTGGCCTACAAATTGCTCCTGAGAAAATCCAGGAAGAGGCGCCCTGGAAATATCTCAGTTGGAAACTATATGAACAAGCAGTCTATCCACAAACTTTGTATTTGGCAGTATCCATTCGTACCTTACATGAGTTGCAAAAACTGTTGGGAACAATAAATAGGCTTTGCCCACTGTTAAGATCTCAATACAAGAATTATCAGACTTGTTTCAGTTATTAAAGAGAGATCCAGATTTAAACTCTCCTTGCACACTGAATAAACAAACCCTACAGATGCTTGACAGGGTAGCAGAAAAAATAGCTGATTCCTGTGCTGATTGTATTTTACCGACATCTCCAGTGAGTCTCTTTGTGATTTATAATTCATTTCAATCTTACAGGTTATTGGGACAGTTTGTGCATAAAGACCAGAAATTGATTTCATTAGAGTGGATCTTTTTACCCCACACTTTTAGAAAAACAGTAACCACGGCTCTCGAAATGGTAATTGCTGTTGTATCGCGAGGTCGTTTACGGTCCCAGCAATTACTAGTTCAGCACCTCGATTGTATATATTTGACATTCGTGAAAGACACTTTTGACACATTATTTTGTGAATCACTGGCTTTTCAGAGTGCCTTGGCTGACTACCTGAATGATATCAGTTTTCACTGGCCTAAGCATAAGCTTTTACACTCTTTATCAGAACTTCCTCTACAACCAAAATCTATGCTGTCACAAATTGTGCTCTGAGAGGCATGCACGATTTTTATTGATGGGTCCAGAAAAACCCATAAAGCTGCTGTTGCCTGGCGAAGTTCTGCTGACACTGACTGGCAATTTTCTGTAACATATGCCAAAGGCTCTACACAGGTTGTTGAGCTTGCTGCTCTTATACACGTTTTTTCTCCCTTTCCTCCTGAACCATTGAATGTTGTTGCTGACTCTATGTTGTAGGCATTGTTCAACACATCAAGGGAGCTTTTATCAAGGAAATTCAAAATCAAGCCTTGTTTAAAGCGTTTTTACAGCTAGCTGACATATTGCGACAATGAACACATCCCTATTTTATAATGCACATCCGATCACACACTACCTTACCTGGGCCTTTAGTTGAAGGGAATCGTGTAGGAGATCAACTCACTATGCTTGCTTTACGGTCACAGTCCTTGGCTTTTGATCAAGCACGTTTGTCTCATGGATTTTTTCACCAGAACACTGGAGCTTTAAGAAAGCAGTTTGGCCTGACAAAGGACCAGGGTCGTGATATAAAATACAGGCTTGCGCAGGTTGTCAACGTCTCATTATATCCACAACTGAAGGGGTAAACCCGCAAGGCCTAACAGTCAATGAACTATGGCAAACTGATGTCACACATTATGCTTCTTTTGGTTGTTTAAAGTATATACAGGTCACTGTAGACATGCATTCTGGTTTTTTGATAGCCATGGCAGCGACGGGTGAAAAGGCTCAAGATGTTAAGAACAGTGGTCTCATTGTTTTGCAAGCCTGAGCGTGCCTAAACAGATAAAAACAGATAATGGGCCCGTGTATACCTCACACTCTATCACATATTTTTTTGCAACAACGGAATGTTCGTCATGTTACAGGCATCCCACACTCTGCCATGGGACAAGCTATTGTGGAACATGCTCATGCTAATCTCAAACACATGCTGCTGAAACAAAAAAGGGGGAATATACCTTATACCCTTTCCCCTCAGGAACAATTAGATCAAGCCACATATACGCTCAATTTTCTTAATCGCTGAGCGGATCGCCTATTGTCAACAGCAGCTGAGCGATAATTTGCTAAATTCTCGGAATTTGCATCACGACCACAAGTGTGGTATTGGGAACTGGGACAATCGGATTGGAATGGACCAGTAGAATTGATAAACTGGGGAAGAGGGTATGGATGTGTTCTTCTTCCCTCAGGTCCTCATTGGTTGCCTGCTTGAAACGTTAAACTTTATCATGATTTGGAACAACAGTCTGAAGGATCTGATACCAGAGATGAACAAACTCCACATCTGAGACAATAAACCTTATCGCTCTCATTGCACAAGAAAGGACACTGAGGTTGGACCTGGGGAATGCTGAAACGCTTGGATGAACAAGCTAGAGCTATGATGATGGAGGTTGGTGCCCCTCCGACACCTGGTAATAACTTTTTGGGCTATCTCTCCCTTATCTCACCACAACCTAAGGTAATTGTTGTATTTTTCTGAGTTTTCTGCCAAGGGTGACAGGAGATCTCTATTGGGTACATGTTATTGATCTCCTGTTTTTTAGATCTCTTCCGTGGTGGGATGCTTCAATGCCTCTGTCCAATAATGACACACAATGGTCAGCAGAACACTGGCTCCCACTTTGGGACCACTGAAAAATGCTAATGATTGGATTCAGCCACGTGGTAACCACACCCATGTTTGTGACCTGCCTCTGTTATGTTTTACTTTAGCTGTTTTACACACGCCAATGTCACTCAACATAACTTGACCTATGTTTTGGCACTCCGTAGAAGGGCTGAGTTATGGCTTCCTGTCAATCTTATTAGGCCATGGGCAGGAGAGGCTGGTCTTTATAGGTTTCAACCCATATTAGCTATAGAAGCATGCTCTCGATCTAAGCATTTTATTGGGTGGCTATTTGCTTTTATTATTTCAGCAGTCATTCTTTTAGTTAGTGCTTCTGTCGCTGTCACAGCAATGGTCAAATCAGTACAAAGAGCTAACACAGAATCTTCCACTGTGGAGATTTATAGGCCTATAGGGTTTCTTGGTGTTCTGTCTGTTTTCAGTCTTGCAGGTCATCTGGAATACAGTGTGGTGACTCCAACACACTGAAGCCCGAATCATGTCTGCCCTAATTCTGAACAGCAATTGGCAAAACAAAAAAGGGGGAGATGCTTTCATCTGCCACACCAGGAGATGCATCCTCTTCCTGAGGAGGATCATAGCCAGGGAGGACATTGATTTTGTCTGGGCTAATATGGGATGCCTATGTTCACACAACTAAATACCTTGTTGGGACTTCTAGTACTATTCAGGCTTATTTCACGTACTCTGCAGTATCACTTTCTCCATAGGACGCTCTTCAGGGCAATTCTCACTTCCTTATTCCTTAAGGCTATAGATGATAGGGTTTAGCATGGGATTCGCAACTGTGTAAAACAGGGCAAGGTATTTGTCAGTGTCTGCAGAGTCACTTGACCATCATTTAAAGTACACAATGATGGCTGAGCCATAGAAGAGAATCACCACGCTGAGATGGGAGGAGCAGGTGGAAAAGGCTTTGCATCTGCCCAGAACTGAAGGCATTTTCAGCATTGCCCTGACAATTTGAGCGTAAGAAAAGACCATCAAGGAAAAGGGAAGGACTGCAAATACCAGGATAATGGTGTGCACCATCACTTGGTTCCAGAAAGTGTCTGCATAGGCCATTTCCAACAGAGGGGGGACATTGCAGAAGTGATGAAGGTCATAGGATGCACAGAAGGGCAAAGTGAACACCTGGCAAGATGCCCTACTTGTACAGGTGTGGCAGCCACCCATGATACCACCACTAGTCTGATACAGATCCTCCCATTCATGGTGAGGCTATAGTACAGGGGGTCACAGATTGTGGGATTCACAGGGAGTGTTGCGAGCGATCTTGAACAACATAGCCTTGAAGGAAATAGTCTGAGAAAGCAAGTAATGAAGCAAGCGCAGAAAGGGAGCTGAAGATAAAAATGTTTTGAAGCACAGCTGTGAGACCCAAACTAGAAGACATGTGTCTTGATTAACAGCACCAATTAAAAACTTAGCTGCGGCGCGTGGACAGCAGGGGTTAACCAATCCATGAACAAACTAGGGTGCGTGGACAGCAGGGGTTAACCAATCCATGAACAAACTAGAGCGCATGGACAGCTAGTGAATCTATATAAGCACAAACTTGTAAACAATAAAGGTCTTTGGTTTTACCCGCGCCAGAGTCCGTGAATCAATCCCTACAACAGATAGCTACATAGTGATCACAGGCCATGGCAGCCAGGAGAAGGCTTTCAGTTCTGCCCAGCAAAATGAGGAAATATAGCTGAGCAGCACAGCCAGGCAAAGAGAACCTGCAATCTTCCATCAGGAAAGCCAGCAGCATCTTTGGCAGAGTTATTGATGTATAGCAGTTTTCCAGGAAGAAGTAGTTCCTCAGGAAGAAATACATGGGGCTGTGGAGGCTTGGGTCTACCACAGTGATGAGCACAATGAGGTCATTCCCTGTGAGGACCACAAGGTAGATGATCAGGAAGACTGTGAAGCACAAGTCTTGCAGGTTGACGTGGTCAGAAAATCTCAGAAGAAGAAATGTGTCATTCTCCAAGCCTTCTCTTTGGGGCATTTTCTATCTACAGGGCAATCCAAACAACATACTCCCTGGACAATGGCAGTGGCTCAGTCACACATCCCTCTAGCACAGTGAAAGTCTACAGATATCAGCACAGGTGTGACTGCAGTAATAGGAAAGCCTCAACAAGATCTGCATGGCTGTACAGGAGTCTAACACCAGTTGTTTGTCAACAAAGGTCTTTTAAGGAGAAAACAGAACAGAGCCCTTCAGACCTAATGATGTTATTTGGTTGTATGGACTAGAAAAATTTGTTTTTCCTTCTTTAAAAGAGATTTAATAAAAGCCAAGGTCTGGTAATAGATGAGGGAAGGGAAAGAAAGGGAAAGCAAGGCAAGGCAAGGCAAAGCAAGGCATCACTTGAAGGATGTGAGCCATTAAGAAGCAGCTCTGCAATGGCAAGGTGCTTCTTATGAATAACAGACTCAATCGAAAGTTTTTTTTAAAATCTCAGTTTGATGTGGAGAAATGTTCTTTTCCAGGCAGACAGAAGTGAGGATGCTGGCTGGGTCTCTGCAGCTATCGCTAACTGCCTTTGAGAAGTCATCTTAAACTCTGATATATCAATAATGAGAACAGCTGGTTAAAAAACATGTCATAAAAACATTCATATTAGCCAAGTGAAAAGCAGAAGTTTTTTTTTCAAACAAACACTTGATTTCACAGAGATACGCAATTTTAAGAGCGTGATTTTTTAATTATTTTTTTTCCCTACTATTCCTGCCTATTTCTCCTAGAGGTGCCATTCAAAATCCCCAAGATGAAATTAGGTTTTATGTGAGGGAAAAGCGACCATGATATGTTTCCTAATCTCTCAATTTACACATGCAAATGAGTAGGAAAAGGAAATACTTTTATTTCCTGAAGTACTGTCAGATACTTGCATTTATTGTAGTCAAATTTTTAACTGAAAGCAACTGTTTATAAGAAAACCTACAGTATGTTCTTTCTAACTCCCAGATATCTCAGTGCTTCACAAGATCACACATAGTGCATGGGTTGGACTAGCTTTGCTCATAGGAAACTGCTGGAGTATTCCTTACACAGTGACGGTCTCACCAGCAGCATGTCTCCAAGCTGAACAAAACCTGCTCCTCTGAGCCCAGCCAAGCTGCACAAATGCATCGTCTCTCAGCACTTCAAAGCATGCTGAAAGGGATTTACTATTGTCAGAAGTCACAATGCAGGAACAGGCTCCTTAGTCCATGATGCTACAGGAGACGGTGGTTAGCTCTTTTCCTCCCTGTCATTTCCCTAGAAACCTCCTGGATGGGGTTCTCCAGACACCTCTCTGCCACTCATGTTCCTACCTGGTTATAAGTCAGTTAGAGAACAACCTCAGGAGAGAAGACAGCAATGCTAGTGCTACCAGTGTTCCACCTCAGACACCCACAGCATCATTAACATCTTCAGAAAGAATGTCAGAATAATGGAAGTTTGCATGATTAGCAGAGTCTGAGCAACTTCCAGAATAGCTATATGATTTAGCTGCTCAAAGGAAAACTACTAAGACTGTTAAAAAAAAAAAAAAAAAAGAGCAAGAAGGGAGCAGAAAACAAGCAAATTCTGTCTTTAGCTTTAGTTTGCAGCAACAGAAAAGGCTGCTCCACAACGCCTCCTCCATGAATCTCCATCTTGGCTGTGCCCTGCATTAGCTCCAAGGTGGAGGTGGCCTTGAGAGGTCAAACTCCAATTGCTCATGCTGTCTATACACAGGTTCATATCCGAATAGGGCCTAAAGAGAAAGCTTAGGTGGGAGATTCATGGGAATGTAAGAAAGCCTGTGTCCTGCCATTCCACTGCAGGTATCTGTCTTTGTACAGATTAATGTAGCACCAATACTCAATGATGAGTGAGTCTGACCAAGGCAGCCTTGGTTGGCTTTATAACCAATAGCACAAATAACACTTCCAGAGGAGGTCATCTCCTGCCCCTTGGTGAGGTTCAGGCAGTCCTTGATTTCTGATTCTGAAACCCTACACACAATCCAACAGCCTCCAATCTGTCTTTTTAGGATACCCAACAAAGTCAGAATCAAGACAAGAAGACCATTTCTCACTACAGAGAGATGATTGTGGGTTGGAGCAATCATGGACAAATTCAGGCACTACAGGGTGATTTCCATCTATGAGAACTGTAGGATCATAAATATGGGGAGAGATTGGAGTGAGTAGAGCTACTCCGAGAGGTCGTGGGATGAGAATTTTGTCCCATCTGCAGCCTGGATATCTTGGTAACCAAGGTACTGTTTGAGTCAACAGAGAAATGGTCCATATTGTCTGTAAGAACTGAAAACCAGTTGATCTCACCCAAGAGTCTGACCTGGGTGATGCACAGTGGTACCTAGAGTGCTGCCAGGCCTTCAACCAGCACTGACAAGGTGATAACAGGATGCTTATGTGCCTGTTCCAGTTGTGCTACCACTATAACCAAATTTGGTTTTTTTCTGATGCTGTTACCACAGTAAGTTTGGCCTGGTATGATATTATAGATACAGTTACATTGGTGCTATTGGCCTTGCAGAATGGGTTAGGTATGAGTTAATTAGGGTTGTGGTTGGAGTTTGGGTTAGAGTTTCTAAGGACTTCATCACCCTTTTCCTCATTAAAGAAGTTTAATGAGAAGAGCAGAGAAGAACAGAGAAGAGAAAAGAAAAAAGAAAAGAAAAGAAAAGAAAAGAAAAGAAAAGAAAAGAAAAGAAAAGAAAAGAAAAGAAAAGAAAAGAAAAGAAAAGAAAAGAAAAGAAAAGAAAAGAAAAGAAAAGAAAAGAAAAGAAAAGAAAAGAAAAGGAAAGAGAAAAGAAAAGAAAAAAAAAGAGAAAAGAAAAGAAAAGAAAAGAAAAGAAAAGAAAAGAAAAGAAAAGAAAAGAAAAGAAAAGAAAAGAAAAGAAAAGAAAAGAAAAGAAAAGAAAAGAAAAGGAGAAAAGAAAAGAATAGTTCAGTTGGAAGGGACATACAACAATCGTCCTGTCCAACTGCCTGACAACTTCAGGGCTGCCCAAAAGTTAAAGTAAGTTGTTAAGGGCATTGTCCAAATGCCTCTTAAACACTGACAGGCTTGGGGCATCGAGTCCCTCTCTAGGAAGACTTTTCCAGCCTTTGACCACCCTGTCAGTAAAGAAATGCTTCCTAATGTCAAGTCTGAACCTCCCCATGTGCAACTTTGAACCATTTCGACGTGTCCTGTCCCTGGACCTCAGAGAGAACACATCAGCACTTCCCTCTCACCTCCCCTCCTCAGGAAGCTGTAGAGAGCAATGAGGTCATGCCTCTTTCTCCTTTTCTCCAAACTAGACAAACCCAGAGTCCTTTGCTGTTCCTCACAGGACGTGCCTCCCAGCCCTGTCACCAGCTTTGTTGTCCCCCTCAGGATGCATTCAAGGACCTTAACATTCTTAGATCGTGAGGGCAGAACTGCACACACTACTCAACGTGAAGCCATATCACCGCTAAATACAGAGGGATAATCACCTCTTTTGGCCAGGTCACTATACTGTGTTTAATGCAATTCAGAATGCGGTTTGCCTTCTTAGCTGCCAGGGCACGCTACTGACTCATATTGAGCCTGCTGTCTTGCTATTAATACATTGGTTTTGTCCAATATTTGATTCCTCATTGATTAAGGATCTACTCAGCTGGACTCCATTTCCTTGATGTACCAATTTGCCAGCTGTCCTCAAACTAGTATCTCTCCTGAATGTTAGTTAGTCATCAAACCCTGTAACCATTGAATCCAGCTCTTCTTTATATGGAACAAAGGAACTTTATAGTCCAGGCACAGATTTTGATTGTCTTCTTTTTTCAACTTTTGTTTTGAAGCGATGCTGTCAGTACCTCACTTGCAATTATGCATTACAGGTTGAACTTTTTGGAAAAAGCAAATAAAGTGGTTGAGCTGTGGATACTAGACTTACAAATGTTCCTTAATACTTACCTATGCCAACACTTCATCTGTGATTTCACCCCATTGCTGGAGCTTTCCTGCATAGACACAAGCATGGTCAAACTGGAATCTTTCACACTGTCTTTTCCGGATGCAGTCTTCCCCTTTGTGTTCATGCTGACATCCTCTGAGTGCATCACAGCTGCCCTCCTGAGGCTCCCTCCCATCACAGGCAGGCAGAACGTGTTCTCCAGCTGCTCCTCTCACCTCACCATCATCACTGTCTTCTGTAGCAGCCTCATAATTTTGTACCTGATGCCCAGAACAGCCCCTCTGAGGCAGCTTAGCAACATGTTCTCCTTTCTCCACACTATCCTCATGCTTCTGGTCAATCCCCTCATTTAGAGCTGGAGGAACAGGGGGGTCAAGGATCCCCTGAGGAAGAGGCTCAGGAAAGCCTTGGCTAGCACCTGGTCCTCATAGGATTGTTAGAGCATGATGTAGAAACAATCCTTCTCTGAATTGCTGAGGATAAAGTGTGGGAAGGTGTGTGCTCTGCACCAGGTGCTCTCAAGGAGCATGCGTCTTGTGAGTGTTGGTGAAGTGGGAAGAGGGAAGGGAGGAACAAGTTCCTTAGCAAACTTTGTGTC
This sequence comes from Cariama cristata, assembly GCF_000690535.1. Classification (NCBI taxonomy): domain Eukaryota; kingdom Metazoa; phylum Chordata; class Aves; order Cariamiformes; family Cariamidae; genus Cariama; species Cariama cristata. Next base: position 22,976 of record NW_009603067.1, on the reverse strand, counting down.
CTATTTAGAGGAGAATGTGGAAATGTCCCTGCTTGCTTGTATCACTAATTATAGATAAACCTGTGAACTTGTTAGTTGGATCTTTGCTTTTCCTGACCAGATAAAACAGGGATTTGGCCTGAAAAAAGGGCTCTTCCCAAGGTGTAGGATGCCTCAGTATTTAAGGATGAGCTCCTGTGATGATATTAATCTCTCTCAGTTGAAGCACATTTCCAGTGCAAAAGTCTCTTCTCACCCCATATCCTCTCTTCTCCTAGCTAAGGAATCATAGGATCTTAGAATAATAGAATAGTTCAGGTTGGAAGCCAAAGGGACCTTTAAAGGTCATTTAGTCCAACTTCGCCCTGCGATAAGCAGGGTCATCTTCAACTAGATGAGGTTGCTCAGAGCCCCGTGCAACCTGACCTTGAATGTTTCCAGGGATGGGGCATCCACAGCTTCCCTGGGCAACCTATTCCAGTGTTTCACCACCCTCATCATAAAAAAGTTCTTCCTTATATCTAGTCTGAATCTACCCTCTTTTAGTTTAAAAGCATTGCCCCTTGTCCTATCAGAACAGACCTTACTAAAAAAGTTTGTCCCCATCTTTCTTATAACCGCCTTCTAAGTATTGAAAGGCCACAAGAAGGTCTCCCCAGAGCCTACTCTCCTCCAGGCTGAACAATCCCAACTGCCTCAGCCTTTCTTCATAGGAGAGATGTTCCAACCCTCTGATCATTTTTGTGGTCCTCCTCTGGACCTGCTGCAACAGATCCATTTGTCTCCTGTACTGAGGATGCCAGAACTGGATGCAGTACTCCAGGTGGGGTCTCACCAGAAGGTCCACGGCAGATGTCAAAGGGAGGTCCATGAGGACAAAGAACAAATATTGGCAGTGGGGAATGTGAGGACATCTGAAAAGGCCATGTGGTCAACAGCACTCATGCCTGCAGGCGGGGAATTCAGTGCTAGGCCATCTGCCACTCAGCCCAGCCTCAGATGGATGCTAACACATGCTACATCAGCATGCATCCATGGTCTGTCCAGTGCAATTGAAGAAGGCTCCTTGGCTGGCACATCCCTTTAGACAGAGGAAGCATTCCTGAAGCCTAGCTCCTGCTAAGAGTGCTCCTGTCACTTCCATTGCATGGATCCATGAGAGCTCCTCTGCAGAGATTCCCTTTCCATCCCATGATGGTTTCAGAACCAGAACCACCAGAGGCAGGATTTGCTTTTGTCTTGATTGGAGATCTTGAGCTGAAAAAGCTCTCCAACCTCTTTGTCCCAAAATCATCCTTCTCTCCATATCTGCCTTTGTGATGCAGCTAAGGATGTCATTTTCTGCTCTGATGAGCCAAAAAAGGACAACATCAACTGTCCTCCCTCCTCCAGCCAGGCCCAGTGACAGCCTCAGCCTTAGGAACCATCTGGCAACAGCAAGGAGCCATAAGAAAAGCAGGAAGTTTAGGCAAGCAGGTTGGGCAGGCATGGCCTTGTTATGGCTGGGTCTGAGACAGACTTGCCAGAAAAAGTCATGGATATCCTTCTTGCACACATTTCATTGCCTCCATCTCCTTATAAATAAACAAGCCCCAATTCCAGCTGTGCTCCTCTGGCTCCAGCTGCAGGTCTGCCCCTCACCATTTACCTTGGTGTGCAGCAGGTGAGGAAGCCTCCATGCCGCAACACCTTCAGCCCTTGGATAAGCAAACTTCCCTTCTCACCCCCCCTCCCCTAATGGGAGACAGGCTCTTACCTGCTTCTGCTCCAGAGCCCAAAGAAAAAGTTTTGGTATCTGGTTCCCCTAGATGTCAACCCTATTCACCAGGTGGACATTAGAGCTTTAAGGATTATCAGTTGAACCTTCAGCCCTTGGATAAGCAGCACTCCCTTCTCAACCAGCTCTTCTTCAAAGCCAAGGGCTTGAGTGGGATAAAGGCCTGTTCCACTTAGATGTTAACTCCTTTTCCTTTGAACATGGCCACCAGGTCAACCTTGACTGTTCACTGCCCAAGAAGGGTACTCTGTGGAGACTGCAGCAGTACTGAGATAGTTTCACAGCAAAGTCCAAGATAACAAGAAGAGGTGAAAACCCAAGCCCTGACTCTAAGAAGAGAGACTGGAGGTGCAAGAGATCATCTGGCAAAAGATTCTCCATGAATGGGAAACTCTTCCCATCACTTTTTCTGCAGGGATCCCATGGAGATTTCCAGCATTGCTAGAGTGTCCAAATGCCCAAAGAAAATCCTTTTGTCTCCATGCCCTGCACTCCTGGCTGGCCTGCCTGGTGATCATGGCCAGCACCAAGCTTATCAGAGTGCTTGTGAGGATTGTTCAGAAATGACACCCCTCTACTGCACTGTCACTGTTTGTTTTGTCCAGCCAGACCATGGTGTTTCTTGGGGGTTCGTGGTGATGTAGCGAGAACAGAGCGAGAAGGCAGGGAAATCTGTTGTTCATTGAGGAAGGCACTGCAATTCAGATGGAGTTCATCCTGGCCTCTCAAAACTCTCCAGGAAATGTCCAGAGCACCAATACAGAGAACTACATCTGGAGGAATTGTGCAGAGTGTTTGTGATGTTCTCAGCAGGAGCCTTGTATTTCCAAAGGGGCAGAGGAGGCAGGAATCTGGTCCTCCCTCCTTTCTCTTCTCCAAGCATCAAGTGTGTTAGGTTCCACTTCCTTCTCTGGGAACCAAGATGTCCACCATCTCCCTACTGTATCCCACAAGCACCCCTAGGGATGCCAGGAGACCAGTCTGCCTGTATTGTTCCCAAAGGCACCAATGTAGCCCAGAGACAACCGCAAGGCAGATCATCATCTGTCCTCCTTTGTTGTCCTAATCGGTTCTCTACATGGGGTCAGAAGTCCTCTGTGCAAGCAGAGTCCTGGCTTCTGCAGAGGTATTTGTCACATCTCTTCCACTCCTCCGCCTTCCCGGAGACTCACATGAGCCTCGTGATCTTGAGCAGACCATCATGAGCATACAACAGAAGTACTGCACTGAGGGAGATTCCTTCATGAAGCAGAGGCTAGGAATGGGAAGAGGAGTGGGAGTTGTACTCTCTGCAGAATGCCTCAAAGGCACAGAGGTTTGCCCTTCAAACAGGCCATGATTGAACAAAGAGCTTATGGGTAAGGATCAGAGCACAGACTTGCGCAGATCACCTGATGAAGGTCAGGAAGCAGAGGAGCTCGCCTTTAAGCAGCTGGAGGAAGCAGCACAATTTTAGGCCCTGGTACCCACTGCTGACTTTCAAGACCATCAGTCTTTGCTAGAAGGGTGCAGCTGATGGGAAGGTGGGAGGTGGTCCCTGACCTGCCTAAGAGTCACAAAGAGATAAGGCAGGGTTGGCTAAAGCAGTGAAGGTGGAAAGCAGCTTTGTGCTTTACCAGGGATATTCTTTGCAGCAAGTTCTTGGAGACTGCCCTGGGGGGAGAAGAAACCACCTGAGCAGCTGCCTGATCATAAGGGACAACTTCCTGAAAGCAAAAGAACAGGCCACCCCCTGTGCAGGAGGTTGAGCAGGAGTTGTGAAAGGCCAGCACAGATGGACAGGGAACTCCTCATGGAGCACAAAAATGAAGTATGCACAAGGTGGTAGCAGGGATAGACCACCTGGAGGAAGAGAGATACACAGTCTGAGTGTGCTAGGATGGAGAGAGGAAAGCCTGAACTCAGTTGGACTTGAAAGCAGTAAGGCTTGTGAAGGGCAACAGGAAGCACTGTTCTCAGTACATCAGCACTGTCTGCATCATCTCTGAAAGGCCTTGTCAACTAGTGGAGGTTCCTAATATCTGGGAAAAGGCAAAGTCCACAACCATCTTCAGACTGGGAAGGAGGGTGCAAGGAACTACAGGAGAAGACAGTCTTCCCTTGAGCACAGGAGGAAAAAAAGGAAGCAAGGAATGGCCTTGGACTCCGAATGGGCCTTGACCAGCATCCTGGGTACCACTAAGAACTGACCGTGATCTGGAAGTCCACATTGACAAAGAAGATGAACACAGCGTAGTTGAGGCACTGGCTACTCAAAATATTGTGGAGTTTCCCAGCAGCATCAAGAGAGGGATGTAGAGGAAGAAGGTGAGAAGCAGGGCTTCAACAGAGCAAAAGCCTTCATACCCAGCCAGGATGAAATAAGTCACAACTTCTCCACTACCTCTCCTTACAACACCACAGCATCACTGGATAACTGCACTCAGACAGAAAATACTTTCAGGAGGCAAGCTGGCTGTAAAGCACCCTGACGAGCCTTGAGGTGCCTCCTACAGGGTCAGCCAAATCATACCCTCAACTTCACTGAATGTATGGACTAGATCTTCCAGGGCTAGGATGCATTTTTAGATGCCTGACTCACATGCGAAGATATGTATTTACATGCCTAAATGGGGTAGTGAACTGGGCAAGGGGCTGAATCTTACACAAATGTTTGGTTTCATTGAAGCCTGGATGACTACTTTTTGGTATGGTGTCTGCACTTCCCTTTATAGTCAATGCAGAACTGCACAGCCAGTGGAACTTAGGAAGTAGTTCATTGCAACCCAGAAACTTGGTGTTTGTGTCAGTGGTTTCAAGACAGGCAGTTGAGATGGCTAGAGGTTTGCAAAAAGACATCTGTACATGACAGGTAAATAAAACATAGGACATTCCAGACAGTAGCACCCACCAAGAGCAGCTACTAGAAAGGAGTTCAGCTCAGTGAGGTACATGTCTCAAAGTGAGTGTCCACATGGAAGTCTTTTCACATGAACCGGGCAGTTGGTCTCCGGTTTAGCTCATGGAGGTGTACCTACTGCAATTGAAGCAGTCTGAAGAGGGATTCAATGGAACAGTCCTCAGCTGCTGAGGGGCAACTGCCTCCTGCTGTTTTCCATGTCCTCAGGTATTCCACCTGGTGTCCAGAAAAAACAAGGTGCTGCTCAAAATGTCCTTGTGAGTGTACATCCTGTGATCCAAGCACACTGTGAAAATCATTGACGTCTTCCTGGATTGTATAATCGAGGGACTGGGAGTAAAGGATTGGGGAGAGAAGAACAAGAAGAGTTTGGGACTGTAGGTCCACAAGCGGAGACTTTGATGCGATGTGCTTCCTATTCATGCACTGCCTGCATCTACTGGCTAGAGATCATAGAATCATTATGGTTGGAAGAGACCTCAAAGATCATCAAGTCCAACCATATACCCAATGCCACTATGCCCGCTAAACCCACTAAACCATGTCTCAAAGTGCCACATTTAAACGTTTTTTGAACACCTCCAGGGACGGTGAGTCCACCACCTCCCTGGGGAACCCATTCTAATGCCTAACGACTCTTACAGTGAAGAAGTTCTTCGTAATATCCAAACTGAACCTCCCCTGGCACAACTTGAGACCGTTTCCTCTTCTCCTATCGCTAGTTACTGGGGAGAAGAGACCAACCCCCACCTCACTACACCCTCCTTTCAGGTAGTTGTAGAGGGCGATCAGGTCTCCCCTCAGCCTCCTTTTCTCCAGACTAAACAACCCCAGCTCCCTCAACCACTCCTTGTAAGACTTGTTCTCTAGGCCCTTCACCAGCTTTTTCACTCTTCTCTGGACATGCTCCAGCAGCTCCATGTCCTTCTTGTAGTGAGGGGCCCAAAACTGAACACAGTATTCGAGGTGTGGCCTCACCAGCACAGAGTACAAAGGGATGATCACTTCCCTGGTCCTCCTGGCCACACTGTTTCTGACACAAGCCAGGATGCTGTTGGCCACCTTGGCCTCCTCGGCACATTGTTGGCTCATGTTCAGCTGCCTGTCGACCAATACCCCCAAGTCTTTTTCTGCCAGGCAGCTTTCCAGCCACTTGTCCCCAAGCCTGTAGCGTTGCATGGGGTTGTTGTGACCCAAGTGCAGGACTTGGTACTTGGTCTTGTTGAATCTCATACAGTTGGTCTCGGCCCATCGATCCAGTCTGTCCAGATCCCTCTGCAGAGCCTTCTTGCCCTCCAGTAGATCAACACTCCCATCCAGCTTGGTGTCATCTGCAAACTTACTGAGGGTGCACTCGATCCCCTCATCCAAATCATCAATGAAGATGTTAAACAGAACAGGACCCAACACTGAGTCCTGAGGAACACCACTTGTGACCGGCTGCCAACTGGATTTAGCTCCATTCACCACCACTCTCTGGGCACGGCCAGTGAGGCAGTTTTTCACCACCACTCACTGTCATGGGACAGTCCTGACCTCTGTGCAGTGGTGGGAATCAGTTGCTCTCAGATCAGTACCAAAATTTTTGTGCTGGCATGCCTTCACATCTCATGTAGCACTACAGTCCTATATTTGGCCATTAAATTGAGCAGCTGTCCTGAATTCAGTTGGGCAATGTGTGAGAGAACTTCCATTATAGTCACTGGACATGTAGGAAATGGAGCTGATGGAGAAGACAAAGAGAGATAAGTTGCCCTTTCAATGCCACATGACGCCATTTGGTCAGCTCACCACCTCCATAGGCTTAGTTGTCCTAAATGTGGCCATCTGCTGTCATTTCAGCTAGCCAAAGGAATTCCCCACCAACTTCCAGGAAGATGTCCCAAGATGTTGCCACATCCCTCAGTAATGGTTGATTAGACCTTGCGGTTAAGTGTCTGTAGCTTGGACTACCTTTGGCACCTAAAAACTTAACAGGTGTATGCATCTGAACTTCTGTCCTCCATCTCCACCATTTACCATGGGAGGTTAGATGAGGAGTTCATATGCAGATGACTCTTTTGTGCACTCCTGAACTGAGGCAAGAGGAATACTACCTAGTATTTGGTTTGTGGGGTGCATGGGAGGGAGCTGAGCCCGTTTCCTGTGCCAGGACTACAAACCCAGGATGAGATACCTTGATTGACCCAACTCAATCCCTTCCCTCAGCACAGGTAAAAGACATCCCTCCCTGTCAGAACTAAAACTACTACTCTGAGCAGCTGTTTTTGTCATTTTGACTCAAGCTCTGCTGCTTAGAAGGGTAATGTAGTGCAGGGGTTTACAGATGGTAAGGCAGTAGCCACAGGCTATGATGGTGATATATTTCCTGACAGGATTTGCAGCCTATGGAGGAACATTGCTGCAGATGCACCTACCCCAACAAAGACCAGGGCTTCCAGCATGGCAGCTGCTAGCTCTTTCACGCGCTTTTCGTGCCTCCTGCTCGCCACCGTGGTGGTTGTCTCATACACATCTGCTGGGGCTTGATGCCCCCAGTCACATACACTCCTCAGGCAGGGCAGCATGGGAGGTGGGACCTCCCCTGGCCAACAGGTGGGGTCCTCCTAGCCAATGAGGTGCCCTAAGCCAGAGAAGGTTCTAGACCATGCCCAAATATGAGACCATGAGTCAGATCCAACCAGGGCATAAATGGGGGTCCCTGCCGAAGATGCCCTTTGAGTGGTTTTCTTCGAGCAGCCAGGGGCACTGGCAGTAAGGCGACTGGGAGATGAAGCACTGCCACCCAGCCCCAGATGCCTGTGTCCTTCCCTGTGGAGCTGCCCCATGCGGGAAGCTGGATTGGTGCCAGGGAGGGTGATTGGATCAGTGCTGGAGGTGGTGGTGACTCTGCTGGAGGTGGGCTCCTTGCCAGGGCTGATTCTGCCAAGCCTGGCTATGCCATCAGGGCTCTTAGGGAGGGGGCAAGGAGGAGTCCTGGGAGGGATAAATCTGCCCTTACCTTCTCCAGCTTCATCCAGTTCTTGACGGACCACAGAGGAAGATGAAGGTCACAGTGCTCAGTGTGGCTCTCTCTGCTCCATGTCATCCTATGTTCCCCAGCAGATGTGAAGGTGAACCCCAATGCTGGCGCGGGCTTAAGGCTAGGGGTGGTATTTGACTGCAGGAGCCCCACTAACTGAGGGGGTCCTTTTCCCTCCTGGACACCTGGGTCCCTGTGCAAACTGTGGATCCAAGCCTAGAATCCTGCATTCCCTCTCATACCCTAATCTTCTTATCTCCCTCCAGCAACTATTTCTTCTTCACCTGTACATAGAACAATCCATGGTGTCCTTGGACCATGTGATAAGTGCCCAGGTGGCCCCTAAGGTCCCAGTCAGCAGTATGGGTCCTCTGAGAGCCTGGAAATGCCCCTCCAGAGACCTCTGAAGAGCTCTGGGGAGACTGAAGTGGGATTTCTCAGCAAGCTGGTGGCTTGCTCTCTTGCAGAAGAAAGCTCCAGTGGTGCACATGAAGCCTCTTGGCTTTGCCTTTCCCTTTCCCCAGCTTGAGGCTGCCTCAGGTTCCCCTGCCTTAGGCGCCCCAGTAAATGCAGCTTTGTCCATCCCACCAGTTCCTCTCCTCCCTGCCATGAATCTTTCAGTTCCTGGAGCCTAGGTTCCACTCAAATGGCAAGAACTGTTCCCTGCCTGGCAAAGGCCACTCCAAACTCCTGGGGGGACCCCACCAAGTCCCTATCTAGGAGTCCTCAATTACCACCCTTGTGAGCCTCTCCATCCCCTCCTTTCAGTCCCCTCAAAAATCTTATCCACTGGATGTCCTCCATCCTGTCTTGCAGCCCTAAATGCCCTCCCTCTGCTCTGTCCCAACGTCTTCCTTTCAGTTCTCCCCAAATCCTTTGCCTATCACTTCATCTAGTCCCTAGCTGTGGTGTCCTTGAAACACCCTCCAAATCCCCTGCCAGTGGTCCTTCCCAGTCCCTCATTTTGCCCTACTACAGTCCTCCTCCTTCAGTCCCAACTAATCACTTCACTTGGACAGCCCAAATGTCCTCCTTTAGATACACACACATCTACAGCCCACCACACCCCATGCTCCTTTCTTTGGGTAGTCTAATTCTCTGCACTGTCCTTGTCTCCATCGCCATGCTGGGTGTCCATGCATGCACAGTCATCCCAAACAAACCTTGGCAGCAATGAGGTTGGGAAAGGGGAAAGTGCATGTGTGTGTGTGGGGGGGGTGGCGTGGGGTGTTGAACACCTGTGATGCTCACCTCTCCTCCCCACCCCAAGTCAAATCACAACTGCTTCATGGCTCTTCTTCCCTAGGATGTGAGAGATTCTGATCTCACAGCAAGTGAAGATGTTCCTGTGTCAGTGACTAGTGGGGTGGACCTGAGGCCAGCCAGGATGGGGAAGCAGACTAGGATTCTATCCTTTCTGCTCACTGATGGGACTTCTGGACATCCTTGTGAACCACAAAGTCTCTCACAGTTTCAGATCTGATGCAGGTGGATGATGTGGGAGAATGGAGTTCCAGTAGGCAGCGTGATCTCTTCAGATCCTTGGCCAGGGCACTGAGGTGCACCCCAGCGTGCCCCAGTACACTCCAGTGTATCCCATTGCCCCTGAACACACACCCATAAACCACAATCTTTTCCCTGGAGGTCCTCTTCCCCATGGTCTCCATTGCTTTCCCCTGCCTCACAGTACACCCAAGGGGACCTCAGGATGGCTCTAACACTCCCTTTCTCCCCAGTCTGTGGTCAATGGGATGGTTCCACCCTTGCAGAAGAGAAGCACGTTTGGAAATATCTGGGTGCCCTCAATTCTTGCATGAGCAGAATTGGGGTTTCCTAAGCCTTGCAAAGGACTAGTGAACCTATGGGATCCCAGAGCCCTTTGGGTGGTAGAGTCTGTGTCTGGGTCATGAAAAGAGAGAGGACTGTGCATGAGCTGTTCGAGGGGTGACTGGGATTGTTACAGAATAAGTTTAATCAACCTAACTTTTTAATTCTACTCTATTCTTTTAAATGTATTCTTTTGTCTGAATAACTTCAGTTAGCATTAGTTAGCAGGAGAAGGAATTCCAGGTCACATATCATAAACTCATCCTGACCTGGTTGCTTGGCTACGAGGGTGTCTGGAAGAAGATAAGGAGGAAACTTTGTCAGCAGAAGCTGCAAACCATTGAGATAAGGACAACAAATGGCCCATCAGGAGTTTGGAGGCAGAGAACCAAAGAGAAACAGTTAAGCCCCTAGACCACAAATTATCATTGGACAAAGGGGTGCGTGGACAGTGCATGAAGAGACTGACCATTGGACCGAAAGGCGCATGAAGGGCGCATGGAGAGGGGGTGCATAGATTGTAAGGGTTTAAAAACCCAGGTTTTCTTTGTTTCAAGGTCCCTCTCCAGAGGCACTAAGCTCAAGCTGTCATTCTGCTGTATCATCCAAATAAATTAATTATTTTTCTAAGATTGGAAGTCTGCTGCGGGAGACCTAGGGTAAAGAGATTTCTTTAACGGGGACAAAGTCATTCCTGAAAGCTTCTCTTGTGCTCTGGGGGACTGTACAGACCAGAAGGGTCTCTTGTAAGGACGAGGCGGGGCTCTGGGTGATGTATTGACAGTGCAGGGTAACTGTACAGATAGGACAGAGGCTCTGAGTGTTGTGCGGCCCCCCCAAGAACAGCCAAGTCCTGCCACACGGGTGTTGGCTGTTCCCAACAATTCCCATTCGATAGATGTTTTGGGAGGGAGATGGTGAGCATGATCAATAAACCTCTTCAGCAAAGCTATGCGCTGCATGTGTGTGTGAGTCCATGTCTCCCCTCCTCTGCCAGCGCTTTAATGCCTGCGTCCTCTGTAGCAGCACCACTGTGCTGACCAGACTTGCTGAGAGGAGGGCTGGGAGACTGGATGCCTGGGGGTCTCTCTCCAAAGGAGAGAGAGAGAGAGATCCCCTGGAGGATCCTGATGTGAGGTTGGGATAGGCAAGCAGCAGACAGTGCCAGCCCTTGGTGCACCCAGTGCTGGGAGGGACAAAACACCCCAGTGATTTGGGGTGGGGGCAAGAGTGGAGCGTGCACAGCCCTGCTCTGGGAGGGGTGGTGATTCCTTGCCCCAGGCACTCAGCATTCCTGGGTTCAGGGGTGTATTTGGAGCCTCACACTGATGCCCCACATCCCATTCTCAGGAAAGGCTGCAACCAGTACTGTGACTCAGGGATCTGGGTCGCAGCCCCGTGAGTGGATCACTGCATCTCTCCTGCCATATGGTGCTGTGCTATGGTGCTAGAGGGATGTCCAGGTGCTGGAGCTCCACGCAACCTAAGGTCTGAAGGTCTTTTTCAGTCTGGTTGAGTGAAGATGTCAGCATAGGTATGCTGTAGATCTTCTGTTTGGGTTTCAGCCTCAGCTTTGCAGTTGTAGTGGGTGGACACCGTTTTCTTCCAGCAGTTCAGAGTCCTCTTAAAACTCTTGGAAAAAATGCTCCGCTTACTGATAAAGTGGCATTCCTTTTGAAAGATATGGTCCTTCTAATTCTTAATTCCCTGGAGACCTCAAACTTCTGGGTAGGCTTGCACAGCCACCAGCTAACAGGGATAACCAGCACTGCTCAACTCTCACGTGCCGACAGACCTGTCACCGCCTGGCCAATCCCACCGCACACACAGCCTGAGGGTGGTGGGGGCCCAGAAACCCCCTCAGAAACTCCCCAGGGACCTCACAAGCCTTGCACTATTGCTACTGCTCCCATTGGTGCCACTACTAGCATTTTCTAGGTTGCAGCAGAGTGTGATTTTTGTCACTGTCATTGCCTATGACCACTACATGGCCATATGGCCATCTGCAAACCCCTGCACTACATGATCCTCCTGGGCAGTAGAGCTTGTGTCCATGGGGCAGTAGCTGCCTGGGGCCATGGCTTCCTCTATGCTGTGCTGCACCCTCCAGTACATTTTCCATACCACTCTGTCAAGGCAATGTGGTGGACCAGTTGTTCTGTGAAACCACCCAGATCCTCAAGCTCTCCTGCTCAGACACCTTGCTGGGACAAGTTGAGGGTTGTTGTGGGAGGTATGCACTTAGTCTTTGGGCATTTTGTTTTCATCATGCTGTCCTAAGGAAGATCTTCAGGGTTGTGCTGCGGATTCCCTCTGAGCAGGGATGGCACAAAACCTTTTCCATTTGCCTCTCTCACTTGGTTGTCACCTCCCTGTGTGTCAGCACTGCCACATTTGCCTACCTGAAGACCCCCCGCCATCACCTCCCCATCTCTGGATCTGGTAGTGTCAGTTCTGTACTTGGTGGTGCCTCCAGCTTGTGAACCCCCTTGTCTACAGCATGAGGAACAAAGAGCTCAAGGTTGCCCTGAGAAAAAGGATCCAAAGGACCTCCTTCTATCAACACCACTCTGTCTCTGCTTCTCTGCAGGGTGACTAGAGCTTATCTTAGGACAGATTTCTGCTTTTGTTTTGTCTTTTTTAAATTTTTTTCCCCTGTGATGATCATACTCATAGACAACTGCTTGGGTCAATACCACTTCTCTTGAGGCTTGACCCAGTCATCCCTTTCCTCCTCCTGCCTAAAGGAAGGAACCTTCCATTTCCAGTCTGAGTATTCACCAGAAGTCCCTTCACCAAATCCAGGGGAGGTGTTCTCAGTCCTTCTTCTATGGCTGGGGAATCAATGGCTGTGGCTTGCACCTGCAGCTGCCTTTCCCTTTGGTCAGGAGTGGTTGGCTCCATGAGGCATCCCTCATGCTGGTCCATGGGGTCAAGAGAAAGAGATAATTGTCTTTGAAACACTGGAGCCAGCAGCACAGTATTTCCACAGTTGGTACACAGAACGTCATCTAGATCCCTGGAGATCTGGTTCTCATCCAGGTCACTGGATGAGATCCCAGCTGCTGCACTTCCTTGCCCTCCAACTCCTGCTGGTTGGCCCCACTATCCTAGCACTGGAGCAGCCAGTCAGAAATCTTCTTGCCTGGCTAGTGGCTCTCATCTTTCTGCATATCTCAAAGTTTACCTGGGGTCAGGGACCGAGTAGTTTCTGCTTCTTGGGTGATTTCTCTCACTTCTTCCTCTTATTTCCTTGTCAATGGACCAGTTTCCTGATCAGAACCTTCCTCCTCCTCCCTTACTAATCAATGGTATGGACCCATTGACCTCAGTGTTCACTGGTTTTTTTGACTACTGGAACCACTATTGGAATTAGAGTTTGGGTCTCCTATCTCCATCATTGTGTCCTCAGATGGAGTTTGGAGCCGTGACTCAATCAGGGCATCCTCAGAGGTAGGTAGTCCATCAGTCTGTCTCCAGTCCTCTCTCCCTCTTTGTTTAATACTGCTCTTGGTGGGATCACCAGGATGGATATGCACTTGGTTCATCCCCTCATGTCCTCTGGGACAGTCAATGGACCCTGTCACCAGAAGCCTGCTCTGCTTGCCCTGCTGGGAAAGGGTGGGGTCAAGCCCCTCGTGACTATTTCCAAACCCTTCCAGAGCCAGTGACCCTGGTCAGATTTCTCAGGCAGTGTTTGCTTTCGGAGTTGATGGCGCTTAAAGTCTGTAGTTATTGCTGGGGTAGAAGTGGGATTGTTAGGCAGAAAGGCCCATGGGTGTGCTTGTTCCCTGTGGGCTCTCTTGTGCTCCTCGTGGTGGGAGGCAGAAATGGGTCCCACCCGCAGAAAGTTGCAGATAGGTCAGGTGACCAAGGACTGACCAATGCAGTATTCCATCCTACCCAAGGGAATACTTGGTATAAAGCTCAGGGATCACGGGGGCATCCCTCTTTCCTTCATGGCTGGCATCCTGGTGGGACTCTGCTCACTCTCCTGCCTCTGACTCTGATCCATTCATTCTTGATTCTGGTTCCTGTCTGCTGTGATGTCCAGTCTGGGACGTCTAGGTGCCTGCCCTGCCGTGTGAGCACTGCAAGCTGCCATGATGCGACATGCAGTCCTGTGGTCATCATCAGGAAGATCAATATTGGTTTTGTATATTTCTATTTCTATTAGTAGCAGGATTAGTTTTAATATTATTTATACTCTCTTTCATTGTTATTGCATTATTAAAGTTTTTTTTAACTTTCCAACCTATAAGTCTCTCTCCTTTTTCTCCTCTCCTTCCCCTTCTGGGAAAGGAAGGGGTTAACAGAGAGCATCTGCCATCTGCTTTAAGTGCGGGCCCAGCCTTTAACAATGGTGACAATTACCTAAACCCCCCTGAACCCCAGTGCTCCCAGTGCTGCTCCCTCAGTCCATCCACTTGTCCTTGTGCCCTCCCATGCCACTCTCTCATTCCCCTTGTCTGCCCCAGTGCTCCCAGTCTTGCTTCCCTGCTCCCCTACCCTCCCCAGTGCTCCCTTTGTTCCTCCCACCTACCCCAGTGCTGCCAGTGCCATTCCCTCATTCTTCTCAACCCATCCCTGTGCTCCCAGTTCCACTTTCTCATTCTCCCCATCTGCCCTAGTGCTCCCACTGCTGTTCCCTAATTCCCTTCACCCTTCCCAGTGTTCCCAGGGCTGCTTCCTCATTGTCCCTGCTCACCCCAGTACTCCCAGTGCTGTTCCCTTGCTCCTCCAGCCACCTCAGTCCTCTCAGAGCCACTCCCTCATTCCCCCCAACACACCCCTGTGCTCCCAGTGCTGCTTCCTCATTCCCTTCACTTCCCCCAGTGCCCCTCCAAGGACCCCAGTACTCCCCAGTGCCCCTCTGTGGTGGGTTGACCTTGACTCACCTCCAGGTGCCCACCAAGCCTCTCTATCACTCCAGCTCAACATGACAAGGGAGGAGAAAATAAGATGAAAAAGAACTCATGGGTTGAAAGAAAGGCAGTTTATTAAAGAAAATCAAAGACTACATGCAGAAACAAAGGAAAAGAAAAAGATTTTATTCTCTACTTCCCATCAGCAGGCGATGTCCAGCTACTGGGAAGTAGGGCCTCACTATGTGTAGCAGTTGCGCCAGAAGACAAATGCCTTAATAACTAATGTCCCTGCCCCTCCTTCTTTCTCTTAGCTTTTATTACTAAGCATTACATCATATGGTATGGAATATCCCTTTGGTCAACTTGGGTCAGCTGTTATGGCTATATCCCTTTCCAACCTCTTGCCCACCCCCAGCTTCCTGGCCTTTGTGGGGTGGTTTGGAGACACAGCTGTGATGCTGAGCGAGCACTGCTCAGCAGTAGCCAAAACCATGGTGTGTTATCAATACCGTTTGTTGCATTAAATGATAACGAAATTTCACAGAAAATAAACCCCCTTGCATACCAGCTTGTCCTCAGATATTAGAGGGGCTGGGGGCAGCTGGGCTTAGATTCTGAGTGATACTCGATACAGCACTATAAATCCAGTCATGTTCAATATCCAATTTGGCATTATATTGAACTAGCAAAACTACAGATGCACAAATAGTGCAATACTCTGTAAGTCTAGTTGCATTCCATGAACTACCACAGTCAGATGCACAAATAGGGTGACACTCTATAAGTCTGGTCACGTTCACTGAACTAACATGGCCAGATGCACAAATAGTGTAGTTTATTGAAGCAACAGATGCAGATTTTTAGAGATTGCCAGTGATAAACACACTGTCTGCAAAAGTGTGCACGGGTACGAAAATATATGTAAAGTGCATGATGACTATAGTGCTAGAAATATGATTACAAATACAAACTTGATTTCTCAGTTTCCTGGGGAAGCACTCAGTATAATCAAGTGTTCGAATCTTACCCAATAGGTGTCCCTATGCGGGCGGAAGAGAGGTCCAGTCCATCAACTGATCCCAGAAGTCTGCAATGGTATCTTCCCTACTTTTGCCTCTCAAGGCGTTTTATACTTTTTTCCTACATTAAGTGGAGCTTGGGTGACTTTAGTCATACATATTTTTGTTACCGATTGGTGTAAAATTTCCTTGCTTTCATTTTAAAAGTACATCAGGCATAAAATTCTCTGCGCAAGCTCTGTGAGGAGGGGTCTCCCCTTGGAGGTGGGTAGCCTTTTGCGAGGTGTGTTTTTCTATTCAAATAAAATTATAATGAGCAAACTTCACCCATGGACACGATTTCACCACGAAATGAGGCAATTCTTAGCTCAGCAGCTGGCGTACCTAGAATCATAGAATTGTTTAGGTTAGGAAGAACCTTGAAGATCATCGAGTCCAAACATAAACAGAATGGAATGGGGCATTGTGGGGTTCTCCCTTCATGCGAGGCATGGACGACTCAGCACACCAATATGATGATCAGAGAAGTCGTTTATGTTCAAAGCTGCATCTTATATTATGCTTTCTACTTCTGTACACTCTTTTACTCAAGCTCTAATTGGTTACATGTACTATCCACGCGACTATCACGCTTTTTAGAAAAGATTCGGATAGGTGCTTATGCTATGCGTAGCTTCTATGTAAATTAGACACAAGCTCTTTGTCTAGCATACAAGCTCTTTGTCTCACCTTGTTACTATGACTTTATTTCTTAATTTTATCCATCTTTGGTTCCACAAGTATCCATCTCCTGTTCCCCAAGTATCCATCTTTTGTTCCACAAGCTTGCTTCTTTGTATAACTCTCTGCATTTTTCCCACATCTTATTACATTCTCAAAATGTCCTCCAGCTCATTGCTAACATAAAATGATCCTACAGGGCATTGCCTCTTGGTTGACAGTAACTGTGCGATTTATTGTACCATCATGTTCCTGTACCTGCTTCGCTTATCAACAGAGCCTGGCCACAGTGTCTTCACATCACTCCATCCTCCATCTTAGATTCTCTTAGGACAAGGGTGCATCTAAGGATGCAGGGCAGGTTGCTTAGAGAACCATTGCAGAGCAGGTTTCTCGCATGCCAACCGCATTCCACCCTGAACGTTTCCTTAGCTCTGTATGTGTATATAACTTTAGTCTCAATACTGTCTCAGTACAGTTCCAATTACTCAGCCCCGCCCCCCCCTGCCCCCCTATCCTGGAATTACTCTACAGGGTTCTAACTACAAATACAAAGCACAACATTATGAGGGCCACAATGGGGAAAGTTAACTCCAATACAATCTCTACCACTTGTTCCATACCATTTGCATCATGCTCAGGTCCAACATAATTTAAGACATTTATACATCTTCTAACCATCTCATTGTATCTAATTTTCAGTACTGAAATCTCTTTTTACCAACACTTACAAATTATGCTACATACTTAAACCATCTTTATACCCAACATATAGATTTATACATTCTCATTAACTACTGTCCCCTGTCCCTTAACATACAGATACTATTCTCCCATTCCATGGGCTTCCTTCACTCCTCTAAATGTTCATAAGAACAGACAATGACTTGGGCCCCATCTGTCAAGATGGGTGCTCAGGACAGAAGAAGCAGCATGTTTGATTGTTGGGCACCAACACTGGCTTGGTTTGGGTCATTGTTGCCCTCATCCACTTCTTTGTGAAGCTCACTCTTCATTGGGTCAG
>NW_009603067.1:834-5810 GCF_000690535.1 Cariama cristata | reverse complement strand
CCTATCCTGTGGGTCTGTTAAGTTCTGCTACATTACCTCCTACAACATACAACTCACATCACACATTATTTTTCCCCCAAGGTTAAACCACCTTGAAACACACACTGGGTCTCCTCATCCTTCTGCATTACCTACCAAATACACCCAGGTCCTTCAGCAAAGACAATTCCACGAATAAGTTTGCCTTTTCCCAAAGGAGGAGCAATCCACACCACCTTCCCCAGTCACTTCCCTATGTGCACTATGGGGACCCTATATCCTCCCATAGTACAGAAGGGTTTTGTTTGGGCAGGACCAGGATGGTTAGCAGATCCTCTGGTGTTAACCAGCCAAGTGGCTTCTGCTAAATTTGTATCCCAGTGCTACCATGCCCCATTGCCCAATGCTGTCATCATAGTCTTTGACAGTCCATTATATCTCTCAGTCTTTCCAGAGGCTTGTGGGTGATAGAAGATGTGATGCACCCACTCAATGCTGTGTTTCTTGGCCCTGGAGTTTGCGAGATTATTTCAGAAATGAGTTCCACAGCCTGATTCAATTCTTTCTGGGATGCCATGTCATCATAAAATGTGCCTTTCAAGGTGTAAGATGGTGCTTCAGGCAGTGGCATGGTTTACAGGGTATGTTTCTAGCTACATGGTAGTTGCTTCCACCATGGTGAGTACGTAGCACATACCTTGGCGTGTCCATGACAGTGGTCCAATTTGACCAAAAAAGCCAGTTTTGACAGTGGTCAATTTACCAGGCTTCACCATATTGAAAACCCAGCCACCTCCCCCTGTTCCACAGAGACTTTACTTGTATAGCTTGCTTGGTTGTGGCACATGTTTCACATTCATGACTGATCTGTGTGGTGACCTCCATGGTCAGCTGCACCTCTTGATCATGAGCCCATCTGTATGTTGCATCCCTCCCTAGATGTTCTGATGTTTCGTAGGCCCATCAAGCTACAAATAGCTCACCCTTTTTCTCCCTGTCTAGGTCCACTTGAGCTACTTCAATTTTGACAGCCTTGTCTATTTCATTGTTTTGATGTTCTTCAGTGGCGTGGTTTTGGGTGTGTGAGCATCTACATAACGTACCTCTAGAGTGATGTTTTCTACACATGCAGTGATATTAATTGCTCTTCTTCCACTGCCGTAGCCACCACATAGGGCATTAGTCACCATCTAGGAATCAGTATAGAGATACAGTACCGGCCACTTTACTCATTCAGCAATCTCTAGGGCCAGTTGGATGGCTTTCACTTCTGCAAACTGACTTGACTCATCTTCTCCTTCAGTGGCTTCAATGACTTGTCATGTAGGACTCCACACAGCAACTTTCCACTTCCAGTGGTTTTGTACAGCATGACATGATCCATCAGTGAACAAAGCATAATGCCTTTCGTCTTCTGACAAGTCACTATATGGCAGTGCCTCTTGGACACGAACCACCTCCTCAGGCAATGCTCAAAAATCTCTGCCTTCTGGCCAGTCCATGATGTCTTCCAGTATTCCTGGGCAGCTGAGTTTCCCCAGTTGAGCTTGTTGCATGGCCAGTGCTACCCACTTACTTCACATAGCGTCAGTGTCATGGTGTGCAGAAGGGACTTTTGCTTTGAATATCCAATCTAGCACAGGCAACTGCAGGGCCAGGAGGAGCTGTGCTTCCGTATCAACAACTTCTGAAAGTGCTTGAATCCCCTCATTCTCTGCTAGTATCTGCTTTTGAGTCAGGGTGTAACGGGCTTCCAAACCTAAATACCTCCAGCTCCAAAATGTTAGAGGTCAACCTTGAGTTTCTCCTGATGTTTTCTGCCAGAGGCTTCAGGAGACACCGTGCTCCCCAGTTGCAGTGTAGAGCACGTTTTGTATAGCTGGTCCTGTATGGACAAGCCCAAGAGCTACCACAGTAGCTGTTTCCTGTGTGACTGCTCAAAGTCTTGTTGTTGCTCAAGGCCCCACTCAAAACAGCTCTTCTTTTGGGTTACTCAACCGAGATGGCTTACAAGCTGACTATAACCTGCAGTATGCATTCTCCAGAATCCCACACGGCCTAGGAAAGCTTGTATTTCTTTCTTGTTAGCTGGTAGAGACATAGTTGCTATCTTGTTGGTCTCATCCATAGGGACATGAGGACATCCATCATGCCATTTTACTCCTAAGAACCGAATCTCCTGTGTAGCTCCCTTGACATTGCATATTTTTATGGCAAAACCAGCTTTCAGAAGAATCTTAATCACTCTTTTTCCCTTCTCAAACACTTCTACTTTGTTGCCCTACACAATGATGTCACTGATGTATTGTAGATGTTCAAGACATCACCTCATTCCAGTGCAGTTTGGATTAGTCCATGACAAATGGTAGGACTGCGCTTCCTCCCCTGGGGCAGTTGGTTCCAGGTGTATTCGACACTCCTCCACATGAAAGCAAACTGTGGCCTGCATTCTGCTGCCAAAGGAATTGAAAAAAATGCATTGGTAATGTCAATTGTAACATACAACTTGGCTGCCTTTGACTTGAGCTCATACTGGAGTTCTAGCATGTATGGTACAGCAGCACTCAGTAGTGGCATCACTTTGTTCAGACCATGATAGTCCACTGTGAACCTCCATCCTCCATCAGACTTCTACGCTGGTCGTATGCCGTATGGGACTATTAAAGGGTGAGTGAGTATGCTGATCACTCCTTGGCTCTCCAGTTGATCAATCAGCTCATGGATGGGAACCAGGGAGTCTCGATTGGTGCAATCTTGTTGCTGGTACACTGTCATGGTAGTGATCAGCACCTTCTGTTCTTTGACTTGCAGCAATCCCATGAAGGAGGGCTCTTCTGAGAGGCTGGGCAAAGGATGCATGGGGCCTCCAGGCTGGTCATAGGATGCTTCTGCCACTTGTCCCCTGTCAGGTTATACTCAGCCTCCAGAACAGACAAATGTTGGGGTCCTCATGCCAACTCAGAAACCCAGGTGTGTTCTTTTCCCCTGTTCCCTGATGGCATTAGGGTTCGCTGCTCACTGCTGTCCACCACAGCTTTAATACCTCTGTGAATCTGATCTTTCAGGCCATTGAATCCGCACAGCCCAGTAAACCCGGTTGTCCATTTCCTCCTCCTGGTTGAAGGCAGGAACCCTCTGTTCTTGGTCAGAGGATTCACCAGAAGCCCCTTCAGCAAAATCAAGGAAGGTCTTCCCAGTGCTGTGATGAATGTAGTTGGGGTTTGGGTCCCTTTCTCAACTGTGGAGTCCTCAGATGTGCTTTGGGTCCCTGTCTCAACCATGTTTCTCCAATAGTTCTGAAGGGAGGTTCAATAGGCACAGGCCAAGCCCCAGTACAGTGCTAGGAGCTGTTGGGTCTCACTGGGATAGGCAAGGCACCCTTCTTTCAAGCAGTGCGCCCATTCAACAGGATTACGTGCTGATTCAGGCATAAAATCTTAGGCTATGGGAGGTGGTAACGGTCCCAGGCACCTACCCAAATCCTCCCACACTCCCTGCCACCTCACCACCAGGCATCTCAGGGCACATTTCCTTGTTGCCTCACAATAAGTTGTTTGCTTTTGTTGTGGGTGTCCTGTTCCACTGGAGATGGTGAATTGTCAGGACATATCTATGTGGGACTGTTCCACATATTACATGGATGGTGGTAGATGCCTGTCCTTCTGGAAGGGAGTGTGAAGCCACCAGAAGAGCACAGGGGATCTCGGGGGATGCCACATGCCTGAGGGTTGTCAGGGAATAGAGCTTCACAAAACCATACGGAGTCATCCTAAGGCAAAGGGCTGCAATGAAGAATGCCTGAGCTAATGAGGCCTCTGCAATACCAACAGAGCCAGTGGGGTCCAAGTGATACAGGGAAGGAAGCCTGGAGCACTCTCCATTGATTCATGTCAGTCTCAGTGAAGAGCCATGGGCTGGATCTAGGGACATATGTGAACACGTTCTGACCTTTTGAAATGCCCTGTGATTGCCCTGAGGACCTGCCATAGCCACAGGCCTCTGAAGAGGGGGTTCTTATGGGCAATGATCCACATCCATCTGGGTCTGCTTTCCACCCTGACCATCACAGTCACCCTTATAGCCTCAGGACACCACAGTCCGCTCACCCTGCAGGACATCTGTCACCGTTTAAGAATTTGATAATAAGTTCAGGTTGGTTTGACAGTCCCAAAGATATTCTAAATTCTCAAAATTTGGTGCAGTTGGGTTTGCAGCAAAGAGAGAAGTACCATTTCCACAAGTAAAATTGTGAATATAATTACTAACAAAATCTGCTAGCCCAAAATAAACAGATAAAGCCACTAGCATTGGTTCACTATCTAAGCTGCCTGTCATGACTCTATAGACATAAAAGACTGGGGCGATAATGGCCCACCTTATCACAGAGTAAATCAGTGCTAAACACCCTAGCACAACCATGCCTATCACCCAATGACCAGCGGTGATAAACTGTTTGTACACAACAATAACCAACACCACATATGGCAGGAAAGCCAGTATTATGCTTAGCTCTGAATAGAATTGTGAAAAGAGATAATGTACAATTGTGTCCAACACCCAGGAGATCAGCATTATGAAAACTGTTTTAATTTCCAACCCTTAGAGACTCTCAAAGAAAGAAACCTGATCCCCTCTCAGCTGAGCTGTCTGGTTCTCCTTGCACCAGGGCAGGGATTCAAACTCAGATCTCTCAGACCAAGAATCCAGGGTTTTTCACAGGTAAACTACTTGTGAAGCTACTCAGGCCCCAGTTGGGCACGAAAAGTCTGTCATTTAAGGCTGGGCAGGTGCTTAAAGTGGATCACAGATGCTCTCTATTAACCCCTTCCTTTCCCAGAAGGGGAAGGAGAGGAGAAAAAGGAGTGGGAAAGTTAAAACAAACTCCAAGAAACTAATTACAATGAAAAAGAGTATAAATAATACTAAAACTACTACTACTACTGATAGAAATAGAAATATACAAACCTGATAACTGATCTTCCCGATGATGACGGCGG
>NW_009603067.1:0-640 GCF_000690535.1 Cariama cristata | reverse complement strand
GTGATCCCCTTTATATCGAGTATTCCCGTGGGTGGGATGGAATATGGCATTGGTCGGTCAGGCCTGGGTCACCTGTCCCCTCTGCAGTTTCCTGGAGGTGCGGTCCCTCCTCCGCTTTCCCCCCACTGGGAGTCCAGCCGAGCCCAGGAGAGCCCGCAGGGAACAAGCACCCACCCGTGGGCCTTTCTGCATAACAATCCCGCTCCTGCCCCAGCAACAACTACAGCTGCCATCAGCTCTGAAAGCAGGCACTGCCTGTAACCTGTAGTCAGCTTTCAGAAAGTGCAGTTACTAAAAAACTTCACTGAAGGAAAAAAAAATCTCCTGAAAGCAGAAATAGTTCTGTTTTAGCCAAACCAGGACAACATCATCACAGGCCCTGCAGGAAGCTCAGTGGAGTGTGGTCAGGAATAGCCATCCAGGATAGCATGGATGCACTCACCTGTGGAAAGGGTCCCTGGGGAGCACAGATGCCCTAGGGGAAGAGCAAAGCAACAATTCTGTGCTTGCAAGGAAGAATATATGAAAAAGAGAAATCTACTCTTAAGAAGAAAGCAAGCCTGCCTTGAAGTCCTCCTTCAAAGAAGACTCCCACTCCAAGTGTTAGGTGACGGTGACGTGCGGAAAAACGGACTCCACA
>NW_009603066.1:22936-46344 GCF_000690535.1 Cariama cristata | reverse complement strand
GCACTTGGTCTTGTTGAATCTCACACAGTAGTTCTTGGCCCATCGATCCAGCCTGTTTAATCAAATGGGCCATATATTAATTCTACTGAAATTAATGAGTGCTTTTCTACTCATTCAATGTGAATCAGCATTGGATGCAAATATTGCTTTAATTTTATGAGAACTTATTTAAATAATCAGAATACTCTTTTATATCTGCTTTCATTGAATAAATGCCTGAGACATTCTGGGTCAGCAAGAATCTTACCTACTTTGTTTCATTCTGGATATTTGCCTGAAGTTACTACACAGCGAATGCCTCCAAGCATTTCCTCGATTGCAGTTTTCCACAGTTCTTAACTGTTGCTTCAAATGAAATCTGCTTATTTGTGTTTCTACTTCTGTGTGTTTACCCCTGTGCTAACAATACAATAAGCCCTGGGAAGATGCTAACACACTTGTGTATTACACAGCACCATGTGAGAAATCGCAGTGTCTTAGAGAGTGGGATTTTCTCCAAACTTCAACTTAGTTGGAAAACTGAGGCATAAAGATACAGGTTTTACCTGAAATCACCAATTTACAACTATGCTTAGCCAGGAGGAGAACCTGACAGTGCTGTCCCCCACTTCCACAGTATACCCCCTAGGTAATCGTATTCCAATCTTATTTTGCCATTTTATTGCCTTAATTCCATTCGCTATCCAGTATTCCTCAGATGTTTGAGAAACTTGAGTCTTAACTCTTATGTACTCTCTGAAATATGCCAGTTCTTACTGGATTTAATTATTTCACTAGAAACGTATCTCAGGACTTGGTTAAAGGCTGTGATTTTTATTTTGCATGGTTTCTGCAGCAGGGTGTTATGACTTCGTGGAGTTGCATGATATTACCAACTGAAGTGTTAGAAAAAGACACGAGGCTGTGAAAGTTATGCAGAGCTTGTGATGCAGAGGCTTCCCCTCTGCAAAATGGATGATTGTTCTGAGGCAAACTGATCAAAGAGGTCGCCCCATGTTTCCTACGATCTCATCTGCCCATAAATATTATTCAGGCAAAATATTGAAGCTCCTTATTTTTATTTTATCAGCCAAATTTTGGCACCTAGAAATTAAACTACTTTTGAAAATATCTTTCATCATCTTTCACTGATGTCTTGATTAAGTGATGACTGGTTTATCTGAAGTGTTGCCCTTTGCATTAATCTTTGTATGTCTGCATGATGAGTGCGATTTTGTTTAGCTGCTGTTATTTTTCAGTCCATCTTTGGTGTATTTTTCTCTGGGATTTTTATTTATGTTTTTTTCCTTGTTGTTCATAATAGGAATTATGCCTAATTTCCAATAGAGTGCTACAGATTTGAATAAAACTCATGATCCTATGTACCAGTTTGAAATTAATCTGATCCTCTGGTTTATACGTTCAAGTAGATACTTATCCTTTGCTAAATAAGAGTTTTACAGGGTTTTAAATGAGTCTTTGAAAGGTTTAGTTAAGGTATTGAACTTCCCATGGAGTTAAATGATCACTCCTTAATGTTACAGTTTATTTGTCTTACAGCAGTTTTACCAATAACCTGATCACTTTTTCTTTGTAATCTATTTTTATTTCTCCTTTTGCCTACTTCCATATTTTGAGGGAATTAAGTAATGAGGATAGAGTTATTTTAATTGTCTCCAGCCAGTTTTAAAATTGTCTCATGACCGCTATATCTGAGTGCCTGTTTGAAACAATTAATTGGTGACAACTCAGGCAAGGAGAGAGTGGCAAAACCCAAATTACAGACACATGTGGTTTTAATTTAAATAATCACTTTGCTTCAATGACCACATTGATCTGCTACCTTGATGTACAACAAAATGTGAACAAACTTAATTACCTAGTTGCAGAATGTTTTAGTATCTAGAAAATGCAGTACTTCATAACAAACCTGTAAGGCGGAAACGCAAAACTCCCTGATATTAATGGTCTTTATAGCTGGAAATAAATTAGTTATCTACTTCAATATACTAATTGTTGTTTATATATTTATTATCAATAATGTCTTGACTATTTTCAGCTATTGATGAACATTGCATTTATATTTACATTTTGGTGAAGAAGAATGTTCTTGTTGCTGAATTTTATTTACCATTGATTGCACAAGATCCTTCTTTTGCACAGTCTTCATCTGCTAGTGGACTATCTGAATTAACTGATTTAAATGATTTTCTGGTTCCACTTACCCTTGGGTATCCTTATGATAATTCAAAGATACCTTGCATTTATCTACCTGTTCCTATTATACACAATCTACTAGAAAGCCTGTCAGTACCAATTATTCAACTTTATCTGTTTTATGACACTCTGCTTTCAAAGACGTATAAAATTGTGAGTCCAAACTGCTGAAAAGTTTTCCTCAATGAATGGAGGAAAAAAAAGAAAGAAAAGAGGATATCTTTAAAGGACAGATACATTCTCAGAGAAATTAAATACTGTCTGTAATGCTTTGCATTCCTTGGCAGGTTTGCATGTTGTGCACTTGGGAAGAAACATTTATTTAAAGTTCCATGAGGTAAACAGAGTGGAAAAAGAATAGCAGGAAATAAACAATAATGAGTAAAATCTGTCTAAACTGCTGCTTCATGCTAATAACCTGAAAAGTGCAGAACTTGTGCTGACAATTCAGTCAAAACAGCCAGGTCTTAGGTCATCTTGGGGAACAAAATGCTAGATTTCAATCACTGCTCAAGAGGCCAGATTGCTAAAACTGCTTTGAAGTTCTTTTGTGATCTTCTATTGAGAGGCTGAGAATCGAAACTGCAGAGAAGGTAAGAAGTAAAAGGAGAAAAGATGCAAAACCTGAAAAATACATTCAGAGGCTTTGTCTTCAGGTATTTTTTTCAGGTTTTGCTTTACAAGAATGTTTTAAAAAATAGTCTTCAGTGGTCAAAGAATTGCTGAAATCAGTCTACCTATCCCAAAATGAAACTGTAGACTTGGAAGCTAAATTTTGGGCTGCTAATTTTGAATATGTGGCCCTGATCTCTAGATACATGTTAGGAAGTGCTGTATTTAGAAAATGGCTTTGGTGATCTCATGTTACCCACAATTCTTAATGCCCAAACCTTTTGTTTATTCTGAAGGTGCTGCAGTTTCTTGTCTGAACTAGTCTGATTGTCCAATTAAAAGGTGATTTCTTACTGCTCAATGTGTCTGTCGGTATAATTTTTTTCATCACAATTAGTCATTCACAATGGCAATCACTTCATTTGAATTTTATAGCACTGGCAGTGTCATGACTGTCCAAGAGACAAACTTCCCACTAATTCTTCTTCCAGTATGAGAACTTGTAGCACCTCTGAATTCTTTCCAAAGTAGCAGGATATAATGCATTGACTTTCCTGCAGTATACTTAATACAATAAATCAGGAGCAACAGTTAATGAAAACGTACTTTAAAGTATATAACTGTAGAAAAAAAGAAGATAGGAGTATTTTTAGGTATATAAACTAATTATTGTAATTTCCCTTTCCTTATGCTCTGTCTTCTTCCTAGCCAGGGTAATGATCTGTCTTATCACTAAAGTGCCTGTACTAAATCTTTTGAAATGTCAAAAGTGAACTAATATTTACATCAGAATAATAACTACAATTACTTACCCTCTTTCCAATTCATTTGGAGTCAATTATTCTTTAGTACTAAAGAGAAATAGAACCTTACTGTAATACTGGAGTAGTTTAATTAATCCTTTTTTACATACAGCAGGCTGATAAATGAAATTCAGCCTGTAATTTAAGAGCTTGGGGAAATAGTATGATATTAAGGGTACTTTGAGTGATTGACAGTTTAATTTATTACGAAGAGCAGTAGTCTGTCTTACTTTGGAGTTCATTCCAGTTTTGCAATTAATGATTTCAACTAGGGAGAAGATCCATCATTCTAGGAAGACTTTCCAAACAAAATTTTTATGGACTTCTTGGCATCACCTATCAATTACTACACACTTGTAACTCTTTGTTTTGTAAAAATGCCTGATAAAGGATGCACTGTGTAATGCCAAAAGTGGTGCTGAAAAGTTCGTAGGAGCTAGACAATATGATATATTTGTCTAGTAGAATTTCCCACAAGTTGGCATCATATTTTCATCAGGAAGGAGAAAGGGTAATTGGATTTAAATGTCAAGATCTTCCTTCTGTAGATTTGAAGTCACACATCTATTTTCTCAGCTGCAGTTTTTGCTTATGATTATGAAAACTGCACCCACTTGTCACTGAAGATGACAGTAAAGAATTCACTAGGAGTGAGTTAAATGCTGAACCATAACCTGAAGGTTTGACACAAGCAACATAGCACCACTGGTACAGATGAGAAATAAATTATTCCATTGGATTTGGTAGATCGTAGGTGAAATAGCGATTTTACCAAGAAGCAACCCAGATAAAGCTAAGAAAGATTAATGCAGCAACAGATTTCTAATTCAGTAAAACAGAGATTCAGATGTCCGAGAGGTGAAGACAAGAGTTGCCTACAGAAGGAAAACACTGGCAGATTTGTTTTCCTATCCCCCACATTTTCCTAGATGTTTAGAAGCAAATGGAATGAAATATTCCTAGAACGTCAGTTATTTCCCTAGATTGGCACTTGTGGATATGTTTAAAATAGTAACAAAAAGGGGTTTTAATAAATGATGTAGAAATGTGCAGATAGCTCCCAATACAATTCCCTTGGCAGCAATTCTATTCCATGCATTTGACCCTTACTGCTACTCAGTAGGTTCTGGCTTCTGAACTCAAAAATAGCTTAAGCAGCACAGTTAATGCTAATTATCATTCAGTAAAATTGGGTAAGTAAGAACTGTTGTCTTCCTTCAGTGTCTTTATTGGGAAATGGTGTCAGGGCTACATCTTGTTTTTCCTAAAATCTCTTTAAATTAGAGGAGAACATAAGGGGTTTCTCTGGTGTTGCTGAGGTACAAGGAGAACCCTCATAAAGGCCATCTTCTGCGAGTGCTGGGTTTGTATTCCTGTTGTGTGTCGTGTTCAGCTGTAGCTGATTATGTCTGTAAGAATACTTCTTGTGAATAAGGATAGCATAATTCCAGTTATGCACCTGTGTGTGCTATTTGTTATAGCAATGCTAAAGATACTTAAAATAGACTTGTCTTACTAGAACTTTGTTTTAAAAGAACTATTCTCAGTACATTTGTTAATTTTCCCCTTTTATAGCTCATGTTTTTAAGAGGATGCTTGTAATGCTTTAGGAAATGCACAGCTCATGGATACTGTTGGATACTGAGCTAATTTTTGTGCATCTCAGTCTGTGCACGCTATTTTGAATATGCAGTATCTTTGCTTTCTCTTATTCTGTTCTTTTTTCACTGCTTTCTGCCAGGGATGGGGCATCCACAGCTTCTTTGGGCAACCTCTTCCAGTGCCTTATCACCCTCACAGTGAAGAATTTCTCCCTGATATCTAATACAAATTCTACCCTCTTCCAGTTTAAAGCCATTGCCTCTTGTCCTATCACTCCATGCCCTTGTAAAAAGTCCCTCCCCAGCTTTCTTGTAGGCCCCTTTTATGTACTGGAAGGCTGCTCTAAGGTCTCCCTGGAACCTTCTCTTCTCCAGGCTGAACAACCCCAGCTCTCTCAGCCTCTGTGATCATCTTTGTGACCTCCTCTGGACTCGCTCCAACAGGTCCATGTCCTTCCTGTGTTGGGGTCCCCAGAGCTGAAGGCAGTACTGCAGGGGGGATCTCAGGAGACCAGAGTAGAGGGGAGAATCCCCTCCCTCGACCTGCTGGTCACGCTGCTTTTGATGCAGCCCAGGATACTATTGGTTTTCTGGGCTGCAAGTGCGTATTGCCGGGTCATGTTGAGCTTTTCCTCAACCAGCACCCTTAAGTCCTTCTCCTCAGGGCTACTCTTGATCCATTCTCCACCCAGCCTGTATTTGTGCTTGGGATTGCCCTGACCCGTGTGCAGGACGTTGCACTTGGCCTTGTTGAACTTAATGAGGTTCTCACGGGCTCACGTCTCAAGCCTGTCCAGGTCCCTCTGGATAGCATCCCTTCCCTCCAGTGTGTCAGCTGCACCACACAACTTGGTGTCACTGGCAAACTTGCTGAGGGTGCACTTAATCTTAGAAGTGAAGAGCATTTAGAAACCTGGTAGTGGTGGTAGAGCTCAGAAACCTTGTTCCAAACTGACTGGTGTGCTACACAGTATATTTGTGACAGCTCCCTAGTGATCAGTTACATCTCCAGAAGGTCTTGCATCAACCTTAGTTGTCCACTGTCAGAAGATCTCGGCGTAGAGACTGCATTTGGGCTAAAGACCTCAGCCTTTGTTCAGATGCTGGTCCCCAAACCCCGTGGCATAGAGAGAAGAGACAAAACCCAGCAGGTACTGACACAAAGCAGGTTGATTCTGTGGGGCTTGCTCAGAGTTGTGAAAACATAATCCCTATACTGCTGTTTCTAGGCAGTTCCTTTAGCTGAGTACAGGCAAAACATCTGTTCTTTCATAGGTTAAAAACTGTTCTTTCCTTAGCGATTGCAGTACAGGTGATTTGTGCAAAGTTTTCCTGCTTCCTGCATGCCTGACAGTTCGATGAAAAGAAGGAGGGAGAACGTGAACACTGTCTGGGGCCAGGGCTGGTTTGCAAGGCTCCTTGTGGAGAAAAGGAGGGTAAAAGTTTTGATGTTCCAGTAATCTTCGGTGTAGCAGGTGACTGACAGGTGTCTGGAGAGTGTTTCTCCCTTTCCTCCTCTGGCTTACTCTCCAGGTCCTGTAGTATTGATGAACCAGAGCTTCTCTCTCAGAAAGTCCAATTTGAGACTTACGAATTTCTAAATAACTTCAAGTTTCTGAGTTACTTAATGAAAGCAATTCATAAGAGATACCGGAGTTGGGAGCAAGGCTACCAAATAACCTACTGTTGTTGATACTATTTATGATAGTGCTGTCTTATGCTTTTACAGTGCCTTCCAGTTCCAGCGTCCTTGGTAATGAGATGCATCTGGCATCACTAAAATTCAGTGGGTGGACAGTAGTAATCAGATGATAGATTACGTATGGCAGGGTAACTGTGTGGCCATAATTATTACCGAAGACACAAGTGCAAATCCCAGTTCTTACAAATAGCTCTAAATGAGTTTTATCTGGGCATCATAAGCGTGGCCCCTTCAGACAATGGATAAGCAGTAAAGTAGATTTTCATCATTTTTATCAAGGGATGAAAAACTACAATCCTTTTTTATACAGTTTTACCAGCATATGTGGGTTATAGTAACTAAATTAAAAAAATATGACTGTCTTTTTTTATTTTGTCATCACTGCATATCATTGCTTTACAGTCTCATGTATATCATTACTCATTGGACTGTTATTTAAATGTTTTTTTAATACCTCCTTGAATATCAAGATAAATTGTTGCTTATAGATTTGACTTTGAATTCCTAGTTGGATGGGAGCTTCAGGGTGTGGTGGTTTATTTTTTGTTTGGGTTTTTGTGTGTTGTTTTTATTTTGTTTTGCTTTTTAAATGTATGAATGCCAAGGAAATGAAACCTCTCCTTTTATATCAGTTTGGACTGACTGGTGTACCTGGCAAGGCTCCTTCTGTACATCGACAGGTTGTTTAGTACCATATATCACATGTACTTAGTCCAGTCCCTGAAGCTATTTTTTAAATTCCACCACTTACGTGCAGGCAATACATATTCCTGTTGTGCTGTGACTCATCAGTGGCCCTATGTAGTCTGATATTGGGACACCAAGTAGATGTGATGGAGTTAAAACTTCATTCATCATTATTTCTGTGGTGTTCAGTTAAGAAGGAGTATCAGGAGTTAAGGTTTTGAAGAGTGACCAGCCAGTTCAAATTGACTTAGAACCATTAAATACTCATCCACTCATTAAAGGCATGAGGAAATCCTGTGGATTCCTTTTCTCCATGGCATTTCTTTTTCCAGATAGAGCTAAATTCCTTATCTTAATGTGGCTGAGCAGGACAGAAAAAGAGAAGTGCAAGTGTTGGCTGTCACTCAGGGGAGCCCTCCTGCCTTTTGCAAAGGGAATTCAGTGAAACGGGTCAGGAAAGCGGAGATATGTTTTTAAAGTAGTTAGTGGCATATTAGTAGGATGATCAAAGAACCTGAGGCCTTGCATGATCTGAACAAAATACAGGTTCCTATCTTACATGTTACCTTTCCTCTGCTGGAAATGTGCAGAGTAAAACTAGAGAGCCTGGAGCCCTTCCGCAGCCGTCACTCCAGAGAGCCGGGCAGAACTAGAGGAGGCTGTGATCTGACCACAGATAGAGACACAGCCCCTCAGACTATGGATAAAGGAAGAGGAAGCCAAAGACATCGGTGGAATTAATCAGTTGCTATTTTTAAAGCTGTGGGTTCTTACTATTTTTTTTTTCTTTTTCTTTTCTTCCTCCCGGTACATGCAGATTGCAAAAAGTTGCCCGGGGGGAGGTCCACGAGGTCATCCCACTTTGATACTGTCTTAATTTTAAAATGCTTTATAAAGGGTCACATGGCAGATCTAAAGGCAAGCTGAAATCTAGTATGTATAAAAAGTTTTTCTAGGCTTAAAAAGTTAGGAACAGCAGCTCTTGAGAGGATGAGGTATACCTCCATGATGCCTGACAGATGTCTACCTAACCTGTGCCTATAAAGAATGATAGGGTTTCCATAACCTCTCTTAGCCACCTGTTCCATTATAATTACCTTTTGATGTATAGAGTTTTTCTCAATCTAAGTCCTTTTCACTGAAAATTAAGCCAATCATGTCTTGTCCTCTCCCCAGCACACACAGAGAATAATTCATCAAACTCCCTCTTAGTAAGAGCCTTTTACATCAGGACAATTCCTCTCATGTCCTCTTCTGATCCTCTCTTTTCTACATTGAAGAAAAAAAAAAAGGCCGAATCTTTGGAAAAAACAGAGGAAAATTCAAAGCTTTTAGCATTCTTACTAACTGGTGTAAGTAAGAAACTTGAAACTCCTTCAAACTCCTTGTTCTGATCTGCTTGCTTTGACAGGGTGTGCCTAGAAGCCAAGGAGATTAACTTCTCTTCAGATGCCAGATCTTTAGGTTGCCTGGTCCTAGCAACCAGTGACTAAAACAAGAGTCTTGTGAGTGTCTTGTGTGTTTGGTCAGATCTGTGAGCATATGATCCCCTTAATTTTCTTAGCTAAACATAAAAGTGCCTGAATTAGGATGATCTTCACCTCTCTAACTGGTCTTTACAATAAAACCTTACTGTGAATTATTTTTTTTTTAAATTCATTCCCTCTCTGTTTTATCAAATGTTCAGACAGCAAATGCAATAAGCTGAGTACAGGAATAGTGTTGAGGAACAAAGGAAATTCCCCAAAAGTATGTTTTTGCACGGAGTCAGAAAACATTCTTGTATATCAACAAATGCTAAAATAAATATTTCAAAACATTTTTTTAATTGCTGTGACTCACATTTTGACTGACAGTCTTTTATTAACACTGAGGCTCTATAAAGAATATTCTATTTTTTGCATTTAGAATATTAATCATCTTTAGTGATGATGGGTTGCTGTGATTCCCAAGTGACTGAACTATTCTTTGTTCTCTGACATCATTTGTAAATTATGGAGATAATGATTTACGTGAAGAAAATCACATTCGCATTATGTAATGGGGCAGACTCTCTTATAGTTGTAAAAGCCCACCAAATAAGGTGGAAATTCAGTATGGTAATGAGGTCACTTGAGATTACTGTTTTCTAGAACAAAGCTGATGAGAACCGATGTCCTTCCCAAAGTAAAGGCAAGATTTGGCTCCATCTTTAGACCTGTCCATAGTTGTAATATTATGCTGGAAGTGTAATTTTCAGAAACTTGAAGTGTCCACATGACTGTGGTTTCCAAAGAATTTTCATAAATGACAAATATGAAAAAAATAGAGAAGCTTCTGAGGACCTTTGACTTGAAGCCTCAAAAGTTAGAGGAAATGTGTTTTCTGGCTTTGTTCCAGTTCTATCAAATATTTTAAATGGAAATCTCTAGCTTGCAGAGGCTGTCCAGCTTCTAATTTCTGAAGAAATTAATTTAAATACAAATTTCATTGCTGAAGAAAAACATTACCAATTATGTAAAGGAGAGAAAAATGAAATATGACTTATTTTTTATGCAGGAAGGAAACTTACTATGATATTCTGCAATAATTTAATCTGTAAGAGCTGCTTTGAAGTAGTGCACAACTGAGTGGGGATAAAGTTGAGTCTAGTTCCAGGCACAGACCTCTGATATGGGCAAGGTGCTAAGTATACTTCATACTCTACTAGTCAGCAGTAAAGGTTTCTGTCACTCCCGGCACAGTCTGAAGCAGATCTTGCTTTCTGCAGTGGTGATCATTCTATGTTCTCCAGCTTCCTATCCACATTAAAATAATAAACAGAAAAGACGATGTCTTGTATAAGGCTGTAACTGAATAAGAGTTAAATCCCAGTCAGTGGCAGAATCCTGTCATTGGATTTTTAGGCTGGATGTACAGCTGTCATTAGATTACTCTCACCTTTTTGTTCCCAGTGAATCCAGGAAATTGAGTTGGTTTTCTGCTGATCGACTTCTTTTGTCATACCTCCTTAAAACAAACCTTGTTTTTTGTGGTGCATGTGGAGGATTCCTGCGTGGCCTTTCTGTTCCGCAGCCTCATGCAAAGCTGTGCAAGTAGTGTTTCCTTTGGCCTTGCTCATCTGAGGACTCTTTGCAGGAACAGAATGAGCACTGAATTGGGACCAACTAAGTGAATAGAGCTCTATTTTAACAATAACAAAATGAAATGAATACTGCATTTAAATTTCAGCTACCTGGCTTTAATTTTTAGTTTTAGGGCTGCTGTCTGAGTAGTTATACTGAATTTATGATTCAAATACTGAATTTGTAATTTCTTGCCCATTGCCCTCCTAGCTTTTCTGCCTTATTTGCAATAGCATGAGCCCAATTTCTCTAATTTGCTTTATTATATTGGCAGCGTCCTTAACCAGTGACAACCAAGGCAGCATGTTTCTGGTACTGGTTTCTTCTTCTGTAAGTTACAAGATTGATTACTTCCCCTTTCCTGTTAATGTATCTTCAGTTTATGATAGACGATATCCCTGGCAATACCTTAGGCAGAAGAGGAATCTGGTTTGCAGTGTGTAGAAACCACAGCTTGTTTATTCATTGAGTTCATTTTAGTCTCTGGATCTGTGATTGCAAAGTGCAATGCAGTTATTTCTTTATCTCTAAATTAAGGTAATCGTGGGGGTGGATTTATGGAAAGGTTTAGTTATATCAGTTGGAAATTTTTGTTTGTTTGTTTTGTTGGATGATTCTGAAAGCTGGAGAACTGTGGATAAACAAAATAAAACAATTTCTTGCTACATGTGAGGATTGTTGGGATGCCTAATCTCTTAACAGGAAGCATGATTCAGAAGTCTATGGATGAGTTTGCTCATTGCAGAGATGTAAGATAATAAAGGTTGAGACTGAATTTGTTTCTGAACTCTTTGTGAAAATATTATGGTTTACATCCAGCATCCTTTAGCAACAGTAAATTTACCATTGTGAAACAAAGGAATATTGAGATAATATAATACCAAGATTTTCTTATCAGAAATTTGTATATATGAATTACATACTGTGTTTTCATCTAAGTTTGTTCTCACCAACTGGATATAAAGTAGAAGAAGGATTTGGGTAAGGGAAGGTATTTTTCCATTATAAAGTTCTGTCTAATATCAGGAGGATTTGAAATATTTTTCCCTTTGCGTCATAGCAAATCCCCTCCAGGAAGTGGGTTTCCAGTTGCATGTGACGAGGCTATGGTGTTTTCCTATGTTCCCGTTTTCAGCTGAGCTGCTGTTGCTGCCTTTGGACACACTCTATGTCATGGCAAAGGTGAACTGAAATTTATTTGCTGAAAGAATCCTTATTGAGGTTTACAGTGCACCAGAGCAGACTAAAAGCCTGCACAGTCAGTTGTAGTGACTGAGATGAAGAGCAGTAACTTCTAAAGTTTTCATAATTCAATTGTACTTTTGTTGTGTATTTGTACACTTCTCTTCCCAGGCAATATATTTAACAGCCTCTGGAATTTATGATGCATTCCAGTGGTGTATCACAAAGTTTTCGAAAAGGCTTTTGTTAAAACTATCCTTTTTCTCAAAGTTGGTGTTATTTTCTTCCTATTAGTGAATCTATGCCATTTTGATTGATGTGATATTATATCTGCCAGGGATGACTTGTACCCTAAGAACTTGTGGTTGTTTTTGGAATACAATGAGGTTCAAGATTCCTATCATATTTATATGCTAATGTTTTAATCAGATGAATTCTCCCTCCCTCATTTTAAGTAATGAATGATCACCTTTCCTCTCTGCTCACCGTCTAGTAATATCTTTAGATGTTAACTATAAATCTTCTTAGCAAATGAATTGCTTATGTACGTTTGCCTTATGATGTATCTCTCTTTTGGTATGGGCAAATGTTTTGTTTAAACAGGAAAACAAATTCCCTAGAATCTTTCTTTTCCTTTTTTTTATGCACAGAGTTAGGCACTTCAGCAAGGTTATAATAATAATATATAGCTAGTATGCTGTATTATGGAGACTCTTAAGTACATAATGTAGTAGATCTATTATGTGAAAGTATACTTAACTAAAAAAACTCATTTGATGCTTGAAATCAAGGGAGTCAGTTCACATTCTGTTTAAGTGTATACTTGTCTTTGCATCCTTCTCTGACTATTCACTGGAAAAAAGTATGCTAGTGTTCAACTAAGGTTTTTAAGTCCACTGTTTTCCACCCTGATCATGTTACATCATTTTCTGTTAACTATGTCAGCTGAATAAAGTGACGTACTAAAAGCATCGATTCTCATTCTTCAGGATGAAAATGACTCCATTACCTTATACAGGTCAGTATGTATCACCAAGAGTAAATATTTAGTTCTTTATAGAGAGGCGTTCGTTAATTGTGACACAGGCTGAAGGAGAACTTTCAATCTATACTGTACAGGTACTGCTGGGCTGAATGTGCTGGCAGAAAGAAAAGTTCATCATACCAATAGACTGGGATAGAGTTTGTAGCTGATTATTAAGCCAACTATTGTTCACCTGTGTCACTGGAAAAGCGAGCATGTTTGAGACAGACATAACATTTGCAGTAAACACTTTAAAGGTGTTATCTACACGCATGAATATTTTATGTTTTAGATGTCTGATGGTGAGGGTATTAATGTTAGGATTAAAAGACTTGACCCTACTGCTGCCCCCTGTAGAACCCCTACAGATGCTAAAAGTGGTTCTGACATGAAGTTCCACAGTGAAATGCTTTGAAAACTCCCAAAGAGGGAGAGGGAAACGGGACAAAGAAACAACATCAAGGCTGTGCATTTTGGATTTTAAGAGTAAAGTGGAGCAGCTGTGAGCAAAAGCTCCTTTAAACAAAGACTGACACAAACCTGTAAAATGACCTTTACCTGGAGTAGTGTGGATGTGATCAGTAAATTTCAGAAAAGCTGAGGTGCTGTATGGTAGCTTAATGAGCTTCATGGAAAGGGCAAGCATGAAATTAGAGATTAATTAGTTTGTTGTAACTTAGATATTTGTCATCTTGTTCAGGAAGGATGTTTTCAATTATTTCCAGCATAAGAATTGAGATTAATCAATGGTTTTAAAAATTAAATGCATGGAGCAGTTTGGAAAAGATGTAATATCTTTTGTATTCAGCTGAGACCGTAATACTGGAGAGAGGGAGGTAATGAATGAATGAACAGCCTGAGTGGAAACTCTGGGTGTGTGAAGAAAGGAAGAAAGTGAGATATCTACAGGAGATACTTTCAGAAGTGGCTAAATCACATCAAATGCAGTTATATAATGGTGTTTCTGCCTGCCTGAAAGAATGAGGTTAAAACTGCTTGATTCATATGGCATATTAGAGATTTCCTATTTTATTTTAGCCTTTACTCATCAGAAAGAATCTGTAAAGAGATTCTGTCCAGGTGAAAAAGAAGAAAGTACAAGAAAACAACAGTTTAACATTTTTGACTTTCCCACTAATGTCTTATAACTCCCAAGAAAGCCCAATTTTGTAATGTTGGCAGAGAAAAGCTACTGGTTCAAGGGACACGGTAACTAATAATTGTTTGACTGTGGGTGAGTGCACATCTGTGTCTGTATAAAGGTAGCTCCTGACCCAAAGGCAGTTATTTTTGATGGAGTGTGTGACCAGGTTGGCACTAACAGAGTGGAACTGTGTAAACATGTTTCTTGCCAAGCCGATTGTGATTAGAGCCCCCAGTAATAGGAATTTCAAATATGGGATTAGAGATTCCAGAGTATTTTTAAATTAAAAATAAAGTTGGCCAAGTTGGTGGAAGCACTATCAACAGCGGCCACCTTCAAAATTCTGGGCAACAAAATGATTTTGCAGATTTTTACAAACAAATAAGGAGTAGGACTATTTTTCTAAATGTATCTCCTGTAATTTTATGGGCAGTTAACAAGCCTGCCAGTCAGTTCATAGATAAAACTAGAATGAGAGATAAGCAGCTATTTGCTGATAGTGCGATACCTACGCATGCAGTTTCTCTGTTTTGAAGACACAAAAGAGTCAATGCAGGGATTCTAATGTGTGGGGGCAACTAACTAAAGAGAAGATGGCAACAGATCCTATTAAAAGGGATATTATCAGATGGCAATTACTAATGATGTTCTTCAGAGATCAGTCCTGGCTTAAGCCTGCTTGTTGTATCGGTTAATGATGTGTGCTGAAGAAGTAAGCGTGTACTGAACCTTGTGGATAGCATGAGTGGAGTGAGGTGCTGCAAACACTGGAACCTGCAAAATCACATACAAAATTAATAGCACAAATTTGCTGGTTTTGCACTTTTAGGGGTCAAAGATAACTTTATGCTATGAGCATAAAGCTTTTGGAAGTGATGGAGGAGGAAAAGGTCTGGTGGGCTGGCGAATGGCTGGAAGTGGCAGCGGGCCACGGTGTGAGACAGACAGGTGTGGCTCTGGTGATGCCCGCTGGGTGCTGTTGAACAGCAGCAAAGAAACAGTAGCCTAGATGACATGGCCTGACTTCCAAACGGGGCAGTCTTGGTGGAGGGGAACAAAAACTGTTTCAAGAGGGAGCTATGGAAAAGACTATATTCCAAAACAGGAGTTTTCTTTGAGATCAGAAGAAACCAAGGGCTTGGATTCTGTGAGCAGATATAGGTAAGGGGGTTTGAAAGGAGACCAGATTGCAGTTTGTTTGCAGTAGTGTAAATTTTATGAATACCATACTGCTGAACTCCTGTTGATCATCTACAGAGGTGGAAGACACTGGTTTTCGCTTGACTGGTAATTTTGCTTTTTCTCCTGCTAAGTTAGTTGTTTAAGTGTTTTGAGCTCCACAGCTCTCTGCGTTCTCTCAACTGGGGTAGCCAAACACTTTCCTGAGCCTGGATACCTTGATCGGGTTAGCTGTGCTTGTGCCACACTCCTCTTTGTGGGTTTATGCTGCTGAATTACCAATAGATTTCCTACTTGTTAAAACGGTGCTCCACATTTTTCAATTCTGAGTCAATCCTGCTCCTTTTTCTTCTGAAGCTCAGTCCCTGCCAAAGGTATTTGTTTCTTTCATGCTTATGTGTGCTATGGCTCAGCTATGATACTACTTGGGTGTGTATGTAAGGATTTTTTTATTTCTCACCACTGTATCAGAGCTGGAAAATCTCACATATTACAGCAAGATATTTCTTTTGTCTGTGTGGTGGAAGGCATGTAATGCTCAAAGTCTGTTATGAGTCTACTTTATGTTAATTTGCCATTGAATTACCATGCCTTGAGCTAGGAGCTTTAGGAAGCGCAGACTTCAGTATTAGATAAAAACCTATTCAGTTTACTTTGACATCAGCTCCCCATGCTGCACAGTGTTCATTTATTTTTAAGCTACAATTTCCTCCGTATTTGTATTGGAGAACAATACTGCGAATGCACAAAGGAATGTCACAAGCGAGTAGTGATCAAAGTGGCCACCTACCACACCTTAAGAAAAAAGTAAAGGGTTGATTTGCAAGGTGCTGAAGTTAAAATGATGGAATTGGGCACCGTAGTCTGAAATGCACCTGTGTCTGTAACCTTTTCCTTTCAGGAGAGCCTCATGTGGCTGAAAATTCTAATAAATTAATTTTATACTGTTACCTTAGGGTACCTATGAAGTGTGGCATTCTTGTTTGCTTTGCATGTGGTTGAAAAAAATAATCTCAGAAAGTAAGTAGCACGTGGTCACATGGTTAGCAATTACCATATTATAAGATTTTCTGGAGTTAATTTCCCATTATAGGAATGTTCTTCTCTTCCTTCCTTGTCCTCCACTCCACTATCAAAAACCCTAATGGAATGGCAATTAATACAGCATATTTGGATTTACATTGGCTAAAATTTCACTGATGCCGTGAAAAATATTAATTAGGTTCCTTTGGTGGCAGCTTGTGCCATACTCTGCCACTGTTTTGCAGGGGTGTCCCTGGTGTGAGTGCTGCTGATAGAGCTGTCTCTGCTCTCCGGGTCTGAGCAATGTGAAGGACCTTGGTTATTTCTGTGCTCTTTGCCAGAGATGATACAGACTCCTGTCTCTGTTAGCTGCAAGGGAAGTGCTGAAAAAAATCATCACTTTGCTCTTCTAAAACTTGCTTTTCAAAAAAATGCTGCCAAGAACAGCCCAGTGTTTTGAGGTTGATAGCTTAGATAACCTTACAGGTCTTTTCTTTCTTGAATTTCAAGACATCTTTGATGTTGTGAAATTTCATTAACTGGTGTGATAGATCATGCATTTATATTACTGGTCACCAAATCAGTTTCTGGCCAGCAAAAGAAAACCCACTCTTGCAGATGGCAGTCCAAGTTTATGCTGCATATCAGGCTTCCCCTGCTCAGGTGCAGTCTGCTAACAAGTGTGGAAATCTCCAGACTTGTTCTGTGGCAATAAAATTTCTCAAAAACTGAATGATTAACAGGAAGGTCTCTGGATTGTGAATGTGAAATTTCAGAGAGGAAAAAAAAAAGGGTTATAAGTGAAAACAAATCATTCTCTTTCAGCTTCATGTTCACCATGACACCTCCGATATTTAGGGAGCTGTGGATGCACATAAATTCCTACAAGTTGAGGTCAGAGTGTTAAAACACTGCAGTGTAAACTGCATCTTTGATACCAGCTGAACTACTTCCAGAGACTGTAGATCCCTGCAGCTGTTGAAAGGTTGATGAATATAGAAGGTGAAAGGTGTGTGAAACAGTCAAAATGAAATTAAATACAATGGCGAATATTATTTATTTTCCTGAATGCTGATGAACTTGACAGTGTCATAGAATCACAGAATCAAACCTAGCATGGCCAAGACCACCACTAAACCACATCCCTAAGCACCACATCTACACGCCTTTTAAATATCTCCAGGGATGGTGACTCTACCGCAGCCCTGGGCAGCCTGTTCCAGTGCTTGACAACCCTTTCGGTGAAGAAATTCTTCCTAATACCCAATCTAAACCTTCCCTGGCGCAACTTGAGGCCCTTTCCTCTTGTTCTGTCACTCTGTTGTACGTATTTTATTAATGTGTTCAAATACATAGACTGAAGAATAGATCTGCTGAAATGAGATACATCATCGATGCCTTTCTCAAATACAGCTTTTATGTCCACATATGGTATATGCTTTCCAACAAAAATAATGGCTATTTGCTAAAATTGGGGTGGAGAGCATAGTATTCTGAAATCTCAAATCCGTGGAAGAAACTAAAAAAATGCAGTTAATGTCTTCTGAGCTCTGTTTGGCTTCTTCCCAAGTAATGAGGATCCAGTGCCCTCACTTCAGAACAACATTCTACTTGCTGAACACTCCAAACAGAGGTAATGGGATTGCCTGTAGCATGGTAGCTGGTGCACTAAGGGCATGGCCATCTATACTGTGGCTAGGAGGATGAAAAGGAAGAAAAGAGGAAGAATTCTGCTGTTTAGCAAGATTCCCTATGGGAAAACTTCTGTTTGCACCCAGCATTGCTTACTTGTCTCATCAGAAAGTGAAAGTCTTTGAAGACTAGTATAGCGTGGCATCTGCCCAGAGACAGCTCTCAAGATGTTTGCTTTGGTAAAGCCCCCAAAGAAATGGACCATTTCTAAAGAGATACAAACCAGGAAGTTTCATTATATTTTGGATGTTGGGAGCTCCAGTTGCTATCCAGTGTTATAAACTGCATTTCTAGGGATTACATATGCACCACTGTTGCCAACTTCGGAGCATATTTTTTTTTTAATCTGTTTGGGATCCACAAGTGCTCTAACAAGATGTTATGAACACCACAAGCCACAAGAAAACCTTCAATTAAAATTTGCACCCTATTAGGCACCAGAGACTCCATACTTTACATTAGTTTTGCTGCTTGGGAAACTACTTGTTAATTATTTTTTGTTTTAAAGGACAGAATGTAATTTGAATGTATTTGCTGAATACGTGCTGTCTAAAAACGTAGGATAACAGTTCATAGATCTGTAAAGGGTTAAAACCCTTTCCAGCCTTAGTCGGTTACCATACTATCTCATTTTGTAAATTCTGTACCATGATGCTTGAAATATGTGGACACTGCATTTTATTACCTCCAGAAATGCCATTTTCTATTGAGGAATTTTCAGGTGATCTCATCTCTTTGCTGCAGGCTTGGCACCTGATATTTTCTAATATTGTTTTAAGGTTAAATACAATGGATAAGATATTTCCTTGTAGGTTAGAATCATAGAATCATAGAATTGTTATGGTTGGAAGAGACCTCAAAGATCATCAGTTTCAACCTTTTACCCAACACCACCATGCACACTAAAGCATGTCTCGAAGCACCACATCTAAACGTTTTTTGAACACCTCTGGGGATGGTGAATCCACCACCTCCCTAGGGAGCCTGTTCCAATGCCTAATGACTCTTACAGTGAAGAAATTCTTCCTAATATCCAACCTGAACCTCCCCTGGCACAACTTGAGACCATTTCCTCTTGTCCTGTCGCTAGTTACCAGGGAGAAGAGACCGACTCCCACCTCACGACAGCCTCCTTTCAGGTAGTTGTAGAGGGCGATAAGGTCTCCCCTCAGCCTCCTTTTCTCCAGACTAAACAACCCCAGAAGTAGTTAGAACTAGTTTGTATGCAGTTATGGTTGTATCACTGCTGTATCCTTAACTGGCTTATCCCTGCTTATCCCTTTCTTCGAGCAGTTTGTGGCCAACACAGGATGCTTCTTATTTAGCAGCTGCCGTACTTATTGTGGGTATTTATTTCTGCAGCCAGAGCTGTGAATGTTTTTACTAGTTGCTGTCAGAAGGAGTCTACACAGTGTCCATCCTTGGCTAACTTCAGTAAGTGAGAACATTTCCCTCGCATAATACTAATAAGCTAGCGTTTGAGGATTTATGATGAACATAAGTTTTGTGTCGATTTTCCATCAGAGCATGAAGTTTTCAGTGTAGGAGGGAATGGCATCACATGAGCCATGATATTTTGATGACATCCACAGGCATACACATACAAGCAGCCTGTCCCCTTAGTGAAACAATACACAATACGCTGTTGACTTATTTCAGATAGAAAGTGTAACACGTGTTTTAAAGCAACAGTCTCAGAATAAAGGGAAAAAAGTTCTGTTCCAGTGACAACTGCTGAAAATTGTGGTGTCAGCCACAGGACTGCGTGGCTCTGGGATCTTGCCTGGCTCATCAGTTTATCTCAAAGTCAGCTTGGTACAGTAACAGAGGCTCTGACACTGCAGATTCAGGTTGTATGTGGAAGTTGTCATGCAGGGATCTAGGTCTACTGCAGGAGTATCTCATGCCCTTCTTAATATTTGGATAACTCCCAACACAGTGTGGCTTAGTTAGTTTATACCATGTTAAATGTTCGAATGGAAATTGAATGCAGATAACATACAAGGAAGACAGCTTGGTTGGTTTCAATAGTCAGAACTCCCAGGATCTATTCCTGCCTCTTCCAGGAATTTCCTGTGTGATGTGGTTAACGGTATTCATTTTAGTTAACCTTCCTGAAAAGACAAGATGCAATACTGCAGAAGCATTGCTTGCCTTAGCATAGGTATCACCTAACACATTCATGAATTTTAGGTAGCCAGTGCAGCACTTCTCCAAGTCCGTGCCAAGGTTCTGTGTGCAGTTAACAGCAAGCAGTAGATGCTTTCAATGGCATTCAGAGGTTGCTCCTGCCTGTTTTTTCTTGGGGACCAATGCAGGCAGACAGGCCGTTGGGCTTCTACCCCATCAACGTTTTCCAAGTGCTTTGAATTCCATGGATAGAAACTATTTCAATGCACAAACACAAGAAGCTGGTAGTAATAGTGCTAGCAGCTATCATGACATAGTGGACTTGATTTTAGATGTTCACAAAGTGTAATTTAAGAACACAGAAGTTTATGCCTCCCTAAAGTGCACATGCAATAGACAGACTTTGTTGAGGTGGTATTTAAAGTGCCAGTGCAATGCTAATGTCTGTCAGTCTTCATTTGGAAAGTGCCCACAGTTTTTGATTAGAGAGCAGAGTACTTGGGAAATATGTTGCAGAGTTATTAGAAGGGAGTTGCTTTCAGTATCAGCTCTTGAGCGTAAAGCCAAGTGACAGACTAAAAGCATTCAAAGCAACTCATGCTTAATTCCATCTGCCAGTAACAGCTTCTTCATTACAATGAAAAGAAGGGAAGGCAATACAAAGAAAGCCCCATATAATATACCTATGCATTTGCAAGCTTGTTTTCTGCCACATATAATTGCAGTTATCAGTTTCCATTTATAATCCAGTAATTCACTTAGTGAATGTAATTCCTGTTTTGTTCAATAGGAATGGTAGGAATTCTGATGGAAGACTTAATCTTATATGTTTTAGTCCAATCTTAAAAGGGCATTCTAAAGCCTGATTCTTGTATGGATTTTGCATCTATGTTTTCAAATAGTTGCACATGATTTAACCAGGCCTGCTTTGGTAAGAGTTGTGTGCAAGAAGGATGGCACTCTCAGGAAGACCTCTGGGAATAGAAGGTAAGACAGTGCTGCAGTAGGCATTTATTTGGCATTTATATAGTTGTCTGTCTTGGCAATCTCTGAACTTGTCTGAAATTCTCTCGTCCTGCCAAGTGCATTTCATGTCCAGTATTTCTGACTGACAAAAGCTGGTAAGAATTGCAATTCTTTGCTTTACTTCTCTGATACTTTTGATATAAAAGTTCAAAGCTTTGAATGAGTTCTGACTGTGCTTCTGTCTTCCTTGGAAGTTCATGGAAAATGTTGCATTATTTTAACACACAGATTGAAATTTGTTGTGCTTCTGGCACAGCTTGGGTAGATTCCTGAT
This sequence comes from Cariama cristata, assembly GCF_000690535.1. NCBI lineage: Eukaryota > Metazoa > Chordata > Aves > Cariamiformes > Cariamidae > Cariama > Cariama cristata. Next base: position 24,965 of record NW_009603066.1, on the reverse strand, counting down.
CTCTGAGATGAGTAAGAGCAGTTTCACTTCAAGTGTCTGGATACCAACAGGGCTTTTTCAGCAGGTGGGGACTGCCTGTGTGTAGGTTGCCTACATCGTGCTGTCCTTGGCACAGTGGTCATTATATGCTGTGAGAAATTCTCTAGAGAAAGTAAATGTTGAAACATCTGGGAAAACTAAGTCTTGAGGCCAGAGGCAAACTGATCCCAGAAAATATATGTTTCCAGTAGGGAAAAATAGCTGTAAAGATATAAATATTAGTTGCAAAGCCAAATATAGAGAGGTGTTAACGAATGAAAGAGCTCTAAAAGCTGGATCACACACTGATGATACCGCCATTTTAGAAAAACACAAAACTAAGCATTTTGGCCCAGCTCAAGAAAAATATGATGGTGTAAGTGCAGGTGTATTGGATGAAACAAGTGTAATAGAAAATAAAAATACTCAGTTACTCGTCTAGAGGGCAATGTGTATCCAGGGTCTTTGGAATAATGCACCCAGCTGCACTTGCACTGCTTTTATGTAAGAATTCTTCTAAAGTAAAAAGGGTGATACCACGTAAAGCCGAATGAATGTTTTATATGATTTGAATCATGTCTTGTATTGCTAAAGCCATGTTGGATGCTGGGAGAGTACAGCACACTGGTCGCTGGGGTGGTATGCCACTGATAAGGGACAGGAAGGGAGCGCTGCCGAGGTCACGCAGCACTTCTGGCAGCTTTCGTTGTACATCACCTCTGCTCTGCCAGCACAGGCGTTGCTACCTCCAGCAACATGGTCACGTACAAACGGAGCAGTTTCTGTGTGTGGCTCTACTTTTGCTGGAGTTTGGCACAGGTATCTCATTGGAACAGCAGAAAGGCCAGATCAGATTTTTTAAAATTACATGGAAATACAGGGTTAAGTTTCAAACGAACTGGACCCTCCATGGTCCAACAACATCTTTTCTGGCAACAGCAGCAGATTATAATTGAAATTCCAATTCATAGCAAGGATGGGAATATTACTCTTTCTCCCAGTTAGCAATAGTTTTTTTCCTAGGAAGGGAAGGCTAATGGTTTGAACTGAAACTTATTAATTTACTTGTTTCTCTATTTCATAAAGAATTGTTTCTAATTTTTTTTAGGAAGAACATTTAAGGTAGTCATATGTCATACCTGAAGCATAAGTCTCAGAAGTTTTGAGCGTTACAGGTTTCTTGATTCAGACAGTTTTCATTTTCTGTATGTGACCCATGAGTATTTAAGAATAAAGAAACTAGTTGTGGTGCATACTGATTCTGGGGCTTGGAAGAAAACTTGAAAGTGCTGCCTCTTGGGCAAACTGGACAGAACAAATCTGATTTACAGACTTGTGTTGGATTTCCGAAAGCACTTAAGTAGTTTAAGACCACAAGTACCGTGGACTTGAAAGTCAATAAGATGTTTTTGAGAATCCAGTCCACAGTCAGTTATTTTGTAACATGTAAATTCTTCTGCAGCAAAGGCAAGCAAAAACTGCAGTTACTAACTGCCTGCACCAAATTACATCCTAACCTTCAACTGGATCTTCTTGCAGGGAATCATTGGAGGTCATGCCTTTAGCTGTCCCATAGGGTACCAAGGAAAGGTCTGTTCCAGCAGGTTTAAAATCTTAAAAGAAAAATTTAATATTTAGGCTGCCAAAGTTTCAGCACAGGCATAGGGACTTGAGGGAAAATCTATATTGTTTATTTATAGACAGGAGTCATATCACTTCTTTGCCTTTGGATATTTATGTACTTGCTCTACTACTCCCAAAGACATAAGTTACCAACAGAACTTTGAGTTGTGGATTTTTTCTTTTTATTTTATTTTTTTTATTTTTTTTATTTTTTTTTTGGTGAGAGCTCATTTTGTCTCTCTTTAGGCAGCCAATTCAGGTATTTTCATTAGGAAACTAGGCTTTCCATGTATTCAGGGAAGAAAGAAGGGGCATATTAGAAGGTGTGAATACCTTTCTTTGGATTCACAGCAAAATGAAGCACAGTGAAAAACTGTAGAGGCGGGCG
>NW_009603066.1:17699-22911 GCF_000690535.1 Cariama cristata | reverse complement strand
TTCCATATTTTTTTTTTTTTTCCCTACTAGAAGCTTAGGGTCAGGACTAACAAAAACATGTTCCTGGGCAATGAGTGTTAGAAGGCAAGCTACCCTTTGAATCCGTTGCAGCAGATACGAAGTTTATAGTTACATGATGATGATACAGTTTTTACTCATTTTAATGTTATACCAATGTGGAAACAAAAAGAGATTTACTGTTCCTGGATGCTTAAATTTTTATTATATTTAATCCTTATTAGAACTGTAACTGTAATAACTAGTGTGTTTTCTCTCCCTGTGCTGCTTTTCCTTCCCTGCTATCATGCTTGAAAAATGAAGAAAGGTGTCACAGCAAGAGAAGTGCGTCTGTGTTGCTATGCTTTGACAACTTCTCAATTTCTGCCCACAAATTCTTATACCTGCACTGTAAACACAGGCATTTCAGTTTGCATTTTTCTCTCTTTCATAATATTATTTATTTATAACATAAAATAAAAATTAATGTGTCAGGTCTCTCTAGCATACTTCCAGACTACCTGGTGGAATTTCAACTGAAGCAGTAGAAAATTCATTGAGGAAGGCATTTTCCTCCAAACCCATTACAGCCTTTCCAGAAGGGATAAAATTAAGGTTGGGAATGTGCCTCTTCATTCTGTCTTTCCTAACAGGAAACCTGATTTTGTTCCCAGTCTAACAAACCCATCTAATCTTTGTGATCCTACCAACTCTCATTTTTCTTTTTCTAGTCCTGTAGTATTTTCTGCTCCTTGCCGAAATGATTGTCCGGAGGAGGTAATGAGTTTTGTGGGAACAGGAGGCCGATCAGACATTCAGTAATGATGACTCTTGTGGTAGTTGCAGAGGCACATGGAGAGCTGTGGATATTGAGGGAGCTGGGGAAATAAGTGCTGTCATCGCTGAGGGCTCTCCTTAGCATCGCAGAGATGAGTAAATGCATTTGCTGGTGCTGGAAAGGTTAACAGACTTATGAATGTGGATGCTCTGTGCCGTGGCTCAGTAACACCAAATGTGGCAAATGCATATGTGTGTGTGTCTGTATCTATATACACTCAGTATATGTGTGCATATGTCCTCTAGCAATAATATTCAGTGCTGCTGGAAGATTAAGGAGAACTCAAATGTAAGTGGTCAATGACATTCTGTATTGGCCCCCATAAATCTGTCCACTTGGGGAAAATGGTTTGGAACTGAAGCCATATGTGGCTGATCTTGAATCAGTGCCTATTTGTGCCTTAATACATCGGAGAGTTTGTTCAGGAACAGTTAGTTCATCCTTATGAAAACATTAGCCTTCTGTTGCTGCCAAGGTCATTGTCAGCTTCGGTTGTCTGGTGCCCTGGGACACATTTCCAAACCAGTAAAGTCCTTGGAAGGTTTACTTCAGTGTCTGTCCTTGTCTCCAATATAGACATATAATAAATACCTGTTACTATTCTTAACACGAAGGGGATGTATTCTTTTGGACAGTCCTTCAGCAACGTACAAAGTGTTAAGACCGTTATGCTGAAGTGACAGCAAACAGATTACTTGGGGTTTCTCTTTTTCCTGAGTATGTTGCATTTGTTTGTGATCTCTTACCACAAAACGGTTAGTTGCTAGAATAACATCACTGGGAAAGTGTGAGCTTTTGTGTGCGCCCAGTGATTGGTCTGTGTAAGAGGTTATTATAGACCCCATCTCAAAGGGTTGAGAGTCCTGGTTTTACTCCAGGTACCCAGGGTTCAACCTGTCAGAAAGGACTGGTTGTCACAGTGTTGCTAGAGCTGGGTTCAGTCTTCATAGTGAGTGAAGATGATGTGAGTAAGTTTGGCAGGCGGCTTAGGACTGTCTCAGGAGAGCGTGCTGTACATCTGTACTACATCTGCCCTACCTGCAGCATAACTGCTGCTGGCAAGTACGCATCGGGGAGATGTTAAGGCTGCTTATGACCTAGAAGGCTGAACGTCTCCAGCCTTGGCAGTTCAAATTCTTTGCTATTCAACCCGAGTCCAGACCAGCCTCCTAGAGCCATAATTAAACCTTAATTAGAAAGTATAAAATTAGTACGTGAGAATTCTCTTAATTGGGACACCACAGTGGACCCCATTATCTCCCTTAAAGGGAAAGTAATTTATGCTGTAGAGCTTTGAATGTAGCATGTTCATATGTGGTAGGAAGAATTCACGGGCAGTTGATAAGTCTAAAAAGGCAAAGTAAAATATCAGTTAAAAGAAATTCATGAAATATTCACTGCGTCTCATTTTTTGGTTTGTATTTTTTTAGTCTTTTTAGGGTAGTTTATTTGATAAAAGAGAGGAGATGAACGTTTCATGCCTAATCAACACCTGGTAAAACATCACTTTACTTCTCAATACTGACCAAATATCGCCCTTAAGCAGAATATTTTATAATGCTGTCATGCTCAAGCAGCAGCTATTGTCAGTTAGTATCACGAAACAGAATTGCTTTCCTTGAGGAAAACCCAATTAAGAGAATTCTGAACAGCAGTGAGTAGTCTGCTGTGCTCCTAATGCTATTGATCATGCAACAGATTCCTTTGATGACTGTTCAAGGCTCTAAATCAAGCCAAAGACTTCTATGAAGATAGCTTCATTTTTCATGTATGTGAACACATATGAAAAATGAAATAATTTTTTTTTTTTTATTTATTGAAACCTCATGACTGCTCATTCAGACTTTGGGTTCATATTCTACATATGAAGGCCTATAATGCAAGCTAAAATATGGAGGATAAACGTTCAAATATGTACAATAAATGAGAGTAATGAAATAGTTGTGTACAAATAAGTGCCATGATGTTTCATATGGTAATTGAACATGGAAATGATTTACATTTTCATGTGAATTTTGACACGTGGATTAACATGCCTAAAGATTTGAAATCAAGAGATGATAATCTGTAGTTCTGAGTAACACAAAGAATCAGTGGCATGCAACCTTTTAACAACTTATTTCCTGACTTTCACTGTGGAAAACCCCAGATTTTTCTACCTTCTAAAATGCTATTTTTTTAATTTCAAAAGTGATTTGATAGGAGAATGGAAGAGTTGATTATGAGTGGAAAATTGACCTATTGTTCTGAATTTAAAACACATTTCCATCTTCTGCAAAATTCTCAGTTTTCTTATTACCAAAATGAACATTATCTGTCAACAATACAAAGGGTGAATGTGATTAACCACCCACTCACTTGGAACAAGTGGTATCTTGATTCATTTAATTTAGAACATCTAAATCTGTCAGCAGCTTGCCATCTGCTAAGGGTACCTGCTGTAGTCTGAAATGCCCTCTTAGCGGTATGCAGGTTCACTTATAAAAGAGATCAGGTTTCCTCATCTGTATTATGAGAATGTGTTTGTGTAATTTTCACTTAGATAAAAACTGAGCAACATAAATTGCTTCAGAAGGTGTAAATTAATTGTTCCCCAAATCAAATCTGTAATGCCTCTGATGTAATTTATGTCAATACTATAGTAAAAAGAGATCACATGGCATCAAAAATTGACTGCATATGCCCAAATGAAGATCTTTTCATTACGCAGATATTTCTGAAAGACATGTATTCCAGCTGCTTTTTCATTGTTTCTCAAAATATTTCTGAATGGGCACCGATTTAAAATAATGCTAGAAATTGGAAGTCTAAATTTAATATTTTGATTTTTACTTCATTTTTTGAGTGCTAGTAAGTTTTACTAACAAATCATAGTCATTGCAACTGGGATACAGTTTTGACGGAGCAGAAGAGACTTGAGCTGCTCACCTTCCCTCACCTCTGGAGTGGCTGGTTTGAATGGCAAGTGGGGCATGGTTTATGGTATAGGAAGATGCTGAAGTTTGTTTTCTCAGCTACAGCTTTTATGCAGATAAATACAGAATATCAGTTCTCAGTTTTATCAACCTGGTATCTTTCATGACCATTGTCATGAAAGCTTTTGAGCTTGCTGTAGTCTAATATCTATGCTGATTTGCATTCTACTTGAAATTAAAAGCAAGCCTTTCATAAAAGGAGTCTGAATTGTTAAAATGAGCGCCAGTAATACAACAACAAATTGTTGAACGCTCTTTGTAATGAACTGTGGAGGAAAGGTAAAAATACATTGCTCTTAAATGGGAAATATAATGCCAGAGGTTATGTTAAAATTAAAATAAAACATGAAATATAACCAATAAAATGATGTAACATTGGCTCATGATTTCTGTCCCATCTATAACTTTGCACCAAATGCTGCAGATGTACAAAAGCTGGCATTAAACCCCAGAAAAGCTAACAGAAGTCTTTCCTGTGGGTTCAATTTGCTTTGCAGTAGAAGCTGAATTTTTTGGGGATGTCAAGTATTCTTCAGAGCCATTCACAGCCATTTATTCTATTATATTTTTTAAAATACCCAGGAGTTTCTCATCTTGCAGTGTTACAAATCTTGGCAGGTTTAACGTTGTTCTTTGTAAATATAACTAGTGCAGATTCAAGCATTTTTCAGAGTAATTTTCAAAAATTGGCCTGTGTATGACCATGTAGCATCTTGGGAAAGAAGGAAAAAGATTTTGGAAATACTACAGAAAGTATATGTGAAGTGCTTTCAAAAATCAGCTCAGGTTTTTGGGAGCATAGTGGAAAAGACTTGCATCTATGACCCTTTAACCTCACTCCCCCAATTCCTTTTTAGAAGCCAGTTGTGTGCCTTTAGATTAAACACACGTAAATTGGCATTGTCAGTATGGAAAATGCATTTTTGTTTGTTTCCACATCTGCCTTTTGTTCTGTGTCAAGGGTCAGGAGCTGTACTTGTGGTCTAATTCTTCCACTTCTCTGAGTTGTGCAGCCATCAGGAGAGCAGACATTGGCATTTGTGCCTGGTTCAGTAGGGCCAGGCATTTGGGCATGGTTCAGAGGGATCTTGTGTTTAGAACAGTAACAACTTGTGCACTGTTTTTCTAGCTTCCAAAATCCTTCCCAAAGGCTACCTGTTTTCATCTTTCTTGTGGTTCATCAGAGTTTTCCTGTACTATGACGTGTCTGTGGCCAGAAGGTGGTTGTTCAGAGTGCCCTGGGCGAGAGCCATAGACGATGCTGGTCCTAGGGTTTTGCATAATGCTCTAGAAAACATTTCACTTACTCATTAACAAAACAGTTTTTATCTGAAACTTTAAGTTCAGTTGAGACACTTAATTGATTGGAAATTCTGTAGTGTAAAGAAAACCAAGTAATGTA
>NW_009603066.1:16983-17641 GCF_000690535.1 Cariama cristata | reverse complement strand
AGGGAAAAATACCTCCACTATCCAAGTGATTTGGAAAGAAACTTCTGCAGGTAAAGTCCGAAGTGGAAGGATTCAGTAGATTTGATTTCTTTTCACAACTCTGAGCACACTCCTTGGTTGAAGAACAACAAGTTATTTCATTTTCCTATGGCCTAGTTCCCATATATAAAATAAGGGCAAATTCAGCTCCTTGGACACACCGTTTGCCTGTGTTGGTTTAGTTTGTAAATTCTCACATGCTCTGTGTCTGTACAACAGCCAGTACAAATGGACACCAGACTACAGCCCTGGGGACCCTGCTCTCTTTGCTCTCTCTTCTTCTTGTAAGACAAAGAATGAGAGTATTATTTTGGAAAGTATTTGAAAGTATTATTTTGGAAAACTACATATACTTGGAGTCTAAATCACATTTGATTTAGACCCAGAATACAAACAGGGTTTTGTTTTCAGGGGAACCCAGTAGTTGTATGGTTTGTCGCTCTTGGCTTTACGCTTATTTTACCATATGGATTCCAGCTGAGGGTTGGCTTGCAGAAAAATTGGAGCAAAGGAAGGGTGGCGATGGCTGAGAGTTTTCTATCTGAGGTGTAGTTCCTCATGTTCTCTGTGGTATCAAAGAAGCTTTTCTCCCCCTTCCTGTAGTTCAGCAGTTGTGCCT
>NW_009603066.1:16598-16971 GCF_000690535.1 Cariama cristata | reverse complement strand
AGGGCTGGAATGCAGGGGGAGCACAGGAATTCCTCCCAGGGAGCATCACTGGGCTGTGCCCGGCTGTCCCTCCTAGGTAGCCAAGGCTATTCAGTTCACCTTCCCAGCACTCTCACTGCTTGGTTTCTCCTACCTTAACACAGCATAGTGTTTGACAGACTGGTACAAAATATTTCTCTCTTTCAGACTGCTGTTTGTTTGCTTGTAAGAAATAATAATAAAAAAAAAAAATCATGATTTTGATAACAGGTTATAAAATCATTCCTTAAATGGAAACATTTATATTTATCCTATCAGTAAAGATGTCTGGCTAGGAGATTTGGAAATCAGTCAAATGATTCATATTAGGGGTAAATTTTATCACTTCCAGTGT
>NW_009603066.1:13422-16567 GCF_000690535.1 Cariama cristata | reverse complement strand
GGGAAGAAAGTAATTTCCATTTCTTTTTAGAGCACAGAGGCAATTTGCTCTGAGGTTGATCTGTAGGCTAAATTGTGGGGAGTCACGCTGCAGACTTTGTTTTGATAGAGCAGTGTATGTGAGGAGAGAGTTAAAATGCTTAGCTGAATGCTTAAATTCCTTATTCTCTCATACCCTCAGTGCTGCATCTGACACTTTTTTATTTAATCAGTTCCCACTGTCTGTCCTGCACCATTTTTATTGCTTATCAAGTCATTCAAAATGGTTTAATCACTGTCTGATTATAGTTCTCCTCTCCAAGGTCTTTACAAAACCAGTACCCTCAGCTGTTTTTATATATGGTGCTGTAGTTTGGATACTGGGCAGTGTAGCTCTTTGGACATTTTGCAGTGGAGTGTAAGACCTTTAACATCAAATCAAGCTATTTAATGCTAAAAGCTAGCTTTGCTTCTTAATAATTGTCTTTGAAAACCACTGTTTTCATTTCTGAAAGTAGCTTGCGTGCCAGACCTCTACTTGAGTGTCTAAATTTTTCCCTCTAGGAGCAGTGGGGTACTGGGCTTTACTAAATGAACTTACTATAGATCCTCCCTTTTTACAGGTGCCTTCACAGCACTCTTTCTTCTGGCTCCTGCTGTCTGAAATGGCTCTCTTTCCATAACAAGTACCTTTCAGAGACTGTTTTCTTTTCAGTTGGATGTGTTTGCTGACCGTGTCGATTTCAGTTAGAAATGGCCCAGATGTGCTGTTTGCAATGCAACCACTTTGCTTACAGGTCTTAAGTTAAAGTGACAATGTCAAAGTTAGTAAGTCTTAATATCTGACCCCCTTGATGAAAAAAAAAATAAATTGAAAACCTCATAGAATTCCATTGAGTTATTTTTTTTCTGCTTTGAACAAATTAAACTGCACGCTCTTTTTGGGGAGAGAGAAAGAGAGTAGGATAGGGAAAAAAAGAAAAAGACTTGTCAAGGGCACAGGATTTGTTACAAAAAAGTCACCAAAATGTATGCAAGATGAGAGCAGGGTAACATGACAACACACAACTGAGGAAAAATAGCTGGTTTTAAAACAGTTAAAAAAAATTGTAAAGCTATATGTACATTATGGTGGTTTTGTGCTCTTATAGCTGCACAAAACTTTAGTAGCAAACCCCAATTTTGTACAAAACTGTCCTGGTTATAGCTTTTTATAGTATTGCCAAACTTGGTCAGATGAAATGTAAAGCCTGTGAGGGCCAGGTCATGGTAGAGAAGCTAGACAGTTTTGGAGATGGATGAAACATGGCAAGCCTGTTGGCATCAGCTGCTTTTGGGAGCAGGAGAGAATTTGACTAATACCAAACCTCTTCCTGAATCCTTGTGAGTAAAACAGAAATCTGTTGGATCTGTAATAAACAAAATTGCAGCTCTACGGCTGGATTTTCCTTTTCTGTATGCTAATGAACAATGCTCCTGTGCAATATGTGAGCTGTTCTTATCTTCTAGTGTTATTTCCCCTGAAAGAAATGGCAATATGCTATTGTTAAAATGCTTATGCAGTTGCTGAGATAACAAAAGGACACCTCACCAAAAAGTAAGTTAAACCTTTTCATCAATTACATATAAACTTCAGAAATAGGAGAGAATAACCATTTCAGAAATGGTTCTCAACCCATGTGACCACTTCTTTATATGTCTAAATAATTACTGTGCAGTTTGCACTGAAAATATCTAATCTATTTGCATTTCATTTGTTTATTTTATCAGTATTTCATAACTAAATCCAGGAATGCTGCTTTTATTTGAGCATACTAGCAAATTCCTATACCACTGATGATAAATATTAAAAAAAGAATTTAAAAAATATAACTATTAAAAACATTGTCCTTTATTTGAACAAATACCTAGTATTTTGTGGTTTGCTAAATGGAAGCAGTAAACTTTTTTGAATGTTATAAGCATAGATAGGTAAGTGTTTCTCAAGCACCAGACTCTAATGTATATGTCCTTCTTATGAACACATAAAACAGATTTCTTCAATTCTTGCATTTTTGCTGCCATTTCATTTATTGCACGGGAATCAATATTCTTTCAAGTATAACTTGGTAGTATAAAAATGAATAACACAAGGTACATGTTTTGCATAGTAAATAATAACAGGAGCCAGAAATGTTCTCTGTGCCTCTGTTCCAAAATTTTATACTACTTATAATTCAGTACATGAACCTTTTAATTCAGTTTCAATAAATTGCTTATGAGCCCCTTGAAAGCTGGTCCAATTTAATAATATTAGATGACAAGAACTTTCATAAAAATTAACTCCATTATCTTTCCTCATTAGTGAAGGCACGTCAGACATAAAGAATCCTACAATTGCTCTGTAGGAATACTTTATATTTGTTTTTTAATTAAGACATTTAAAAAATTAGTTTCTTTTGAAAGTTCACTGGTGACAGTTACTGAAAAGTTATTTAGATGGGTTTTGTTATATTTGCTTCATTAGTGGAGTAATTTACTGAACTATGAAGACCCTTAACTGCGTTCAGGGATTTGCAGTTTAACTAATCTGTTTTTATTTGGGACATTTCAGACTCACAGCAAGCTCTTTGATGATCTGGATTTTGTTAGTGATAGAGTTTTACCATAGACACTTAGATAGAAAAAGATCTCCATAGACATTTATTCTTTCCTTTCTTCCACCAAGGTGTGCCAGTGTTACCAATGGAGGAAACCCCAATGTTGTCTTGTTTTTAAATGCCATGAATAATTAACTTACCATAACAGCTATATTTAAAGAATCCCCTCTGTTAGAAAATGTATTTTGTATTTTCACAGCAGACTGAGACAAACATAGATGCCTAATTTTGGAAATTTGCATGCCTGTGGAAGTTTGAGTTTTAGTCTTGGGGGATGACTTTTCCTTGGTGGCTATTAGTTGCCTCAACTCCCTTTTAGCCACTCCTCTCTATCCTTTTCTTATGACCCACTTTTGCTAGTTGCCATGTCATATCACTATGATAACTGAACGTTATTTTGTCCAATATTACAAAAAAACCCACCAACCAAAAAAACAACAAACCCCAAACCAAACCACCACAAAACTTTTGTCTTGGGTAATATGTATGCCAAATTTCTCTTTTCTCTAAATTCTTTTGTTTCTCTTT
>NW_009603066.1:13198-13404 GCF_000690535.1 Cariama cristata | reverse complement strand
TCAGGGACCTGCTTTGTCAGAGAGGCTCCACGCTAAGGTGCCATGAGGAAGGAATGAAGCCTGCCGGGAGTGGGTGATGGGAAGCAACACATGAGTGTACGAGAACAGAGACTCTCAGCCTCACCTAGTAATAATACTGCTTTTTGTACCGTCAAACTTTGCCCTCCAGAGAAGTGAAAATCCTTTGTTGATTTGGATGAGTTTAA
>NW_009603066.1:0-13155 GCF_000690535.1 Cariama cristata | reverse complement strand
GTCAATGCTTCCATCAGTCAAAAATGCAGCCGAACAGATCTTTCAGTCTCTGCTGTCTCTGGTCTCCCAAGTTATTCACTGCTACCTTTCTCCTACTTGAATTACTGACTTACTGCTTATATCGCTTACTGCTTACATTGCTTCAAATACAAATTTGTATATACACAATTTTCATCTGTATAATTCTAAAAAGAAATTTTGCACTTTTTGAGGCTGTCTACTCCACTTCATCTCATTTTATTTCTAACCATTCCTGGTCCAGCCTTTACTGGCATGTATAACATCCTTTTACTTTTGTATTGACTACTTTTGCAGTTGACCCAACAGAGTAAATATCACCTTATAGGGATCCAAGCAGATATGAAAGGGGTCATGAAAATTCCTATGTGTAAGATTGACAGGGGTTGCCTTTCCAAAGAGAAACTGTGATTCAAGTCCCAAAACAAAGCACCTGCTCTTTAAACTGATTTAAACCAAAGAATGAGTCAAGAAGAAAGGAAGGAAATTAATGGATCTTGCTGTTCTGTACTGGAATTAACTCTTTCCTTTCTGAGTAGAAGATGATGGGAAGTCAGGATGCACCAGCAGAACGCTCAGTATTTTTTTACTGACAGACAAAGTGTTTGTAGGGATATATGGAAGATCTTAATGCATCATGTTTTGTCAAACTGAATTACGTATCATACTCTTGAATGAATTTTTAAATATAATACTTTAGAAGGGAAATCAAGTTGTTGATAAATAGAAATTACATACTGTGCTTAAAATTAAAAAAAAGGCACGATGTATAGAAAGCTGAATACACACATCTAAGTGAATTTAGGGGTATTTTTTTTGTTCTTCCTTCAGGAAGACAACAGCAATCTATACTGTAATCTCAAAAGATAGGTGCAGACAGGGCTCAACTTTTGTCTTTGTACAGAAATAGACTATCATTAATACCATCCATGCCAAAATTCATCATCATCAGCTGTCCAGCCAGGTAGAAGCAGCAGTCATTCTAAGAACAGCTCCTACAGTTAGGGGACACATAAGACATTCTCTAGTTCCTTTTATACTGGTTGCAAATAATTTATTTTTTTGGAATTATGACAGACCTTGAGCTGACTATTGCTTATTTATAGGTATTGTTAGGAGGAAAATGAAGGACCTACCACTTGTGCTTGATATGGTCCTCACTCTTCTGTTGTGTTTCAAGGAGAGCTTGATCATGCTCTTGAACAGTTGCAAATTCTGTTGTAATGGTTGTGTTTCAAAGTCTTCTGGACAATGTTCTGTATACTCGGACATCATGATGTATCATCTTACAATCTATTGGGGGAATGTAAGGAACAGAAATCCTGGGGCTATGCTTGGGTCTTCATTTATTAATAGGCATTACTAAAGTAGGTATTTCCAGTTGGGTAGACCAGAACAGTTTGAACAGTGTCAAACACCCACTCCCCTCTACCTAAAAATAATTTTTTTCTCTCTCTTGAACTGAGTTTTGTCGTACTATGAAAAATAAGAACCAGGTAATCTGTTTAGCCCAACAGACTTGCCTGTCTGTTTTCTGTAGAAGTTACTCAACTACAGTGATGATAGGGAAACGTAAGAGTGGGTAAAGGAATGACTCTATACTAGAGCTATTTGAAAAGAAAATAGAGAACAATAGGAATCACTCCTTGTATTTGCATATTTGTATCATTTTAAGAACTGATTGTAACTGAAGTACATTTGAAATGGAGTCAAAATAGGATTAATTAAGTTCTAACTAATGTATTGCTCTAACATATAACCGTTTAAGCTACTGGATGTTTCTTGGGAAAAAGGCAAGTAATGCAGGAAGGAGCATCAGGAGGAAGATTTTCAGTGGGATGTACATGGGTACTTCACCTGCTGCCCTGGCATTTCTTTCATGCTCAGCAATCCCATAGAGTTCTGTGGAGTTTGGGGAACTCCATTATGAAGCTGAAATCAGGGAATAAAAGATTGATCAAAGTATATGTTGAAGCCTAGGAGATGTGAACCACAGCAGGAAGATTTGGGCTAGTTACCTGAGTTCAGATATACTGGATTCCACTGTGACTCCAAGTATAGAAAATAATACTCATAAGGTAAATCTGAAATTGAGGCCCTTCAAGACAGGAATTTTCCCAAAGTGCTGAACCTTTAGCAGCATCCATGAACTTAACTGAAGCATTCGAACATGAGCAACTTGGAAGATGAGTTTGATTTTAAAGCAACATAAATAAGGTTTAAGGTGCATAACTTCCCTGTCTCTAAGCTGGAGTTCTCAAGTGGCTTTATGAAGCTGAGCGTCTGTATAGGAATTCTCTTTTATCATAAGCATATTTCCCTTACGGCATGTTTCCTGTATGATCTCTAGAAACAGTTCTATTTTTAGGTGTGTTATTTAAAATGTTATACTGATGGCACATCTAAGCATTGCTAAAAACCTCTGAAAATGCTTTAATAAGAATGATTTTAAAGCATTTTTCTGGGTTAGTTGCAGCTAGAAATAACTGAAATAAGAAGCCATTAAGAAGCCAGTCACACTTCTTTAAAACTGATACTAAGCTGTTCATAACACATTCCGAACAAAATAGCATTTTTTTATTTGTTCATTAGAGAATGTGCCTTAAGGAGAATGGATTTTATTGCAGTAAACTAGAATAGTTATGTACAGAATAAATACATGACAAAACAAGGAGGTAGAAGAAGAATCTTAAAGACCTATATACTGTAGAGTGTGAATCGTTGTTCAAGTAACATGACTGGCTTAGTTGTTGTCCACATGAAAATCTGAGTAGGAACCTGTACTTACAAATGTCTTGATGATGTGTGTGACTAAGAGAGAAATGGAAGTACTGGATTACAAGAAAATGAGTATTTGAGGTGCATTTCATAGTTGCCTTCTATAGTTGTCTTTCAATTCTTTCCTCACTGATGCTTGTTATCAGTAGTAATGCAGACATGACTGCTCAGTACTGACACGCTACTGAACACAAAGTGCACGTCTATTAAGACTGGATATACAAAATGAGACAAGAAGCAGCTTTTTCTGCCTGTCTCAGTGTCATTGCAGTGACAATGTGACACCGTTGTGCACTGCAAGTGCTGTGAAGTTTTTAAAACTGAAATGCAGGTACATCAAGGTGCTTTACTGAATTCGGATGGCAGGTGCTGCTGCCCTGATAGCTCCTCCCATGGACAGTGACCTGCATGGGGTCAAGTGCTCTTCTGTTTCTCTTGTCTGGTTAGCCTCTTGCATTGCCGTTCTCTCCAGCCTCAGGCCCAACATTTCTTCCAGTCGTGCCTCTCTGAATGTAGGCGATTGCTCAGCCCATGCATAGCGCATACATCTCTCCTCATCTTCTGACCTTATGAACACTTAGTAATAGTGACTTACCATTTACTTTTGCATGGACATAGGATTATAACACAGAGGCTTTAGAAATGCCCCCAAAATAATTTTATTTCCTAACCAGCACAGGAACATAAGACTACACTGGCCAAGTTAACTCTGTTGTAGAAACCTATTAGCAGTAGGTGAGGATTTACTGTAGGAGTGCTCCCCGTGACAGGTTTGGACACTGAAACGTTGGTGACTGATCCTGAAGGGTGTTCTCAGAAAGTGAACAGCACGGTGCAGACCATCCACAGAGCAAAGAAGTTTTGATGTTAGCTCATCCAAGTGGTAAAACACACTGCGTGAGGTACTGCTTGCTCTGCATGAAAATCCTAATTACTACCATATTCCTTGCCATGCAATGGAGTGACCAAATGTAAAGCCCCAGACTGCTGGTTTTTGCTTGTTTCCCCAGGCTCTGAAGGACTCTTACATTTAGATCTCATTACAGGCATGTACCAAAATCTAGTAAGTCCTTCAAAAGTCTATAATGCAAGAAGTTGTGTTTTATTTGAGGCAATTGCAAAGTGGTAGGGGTTTCCTTCATTTCTCTGCCCAGGCTCAGACATTACACTTTGCTTTGACAAAGCATTTACTGCAGTATTTGGTTTCCTCTCAAATGCAGCATCAGTTTAGACCCAGAGCAGGTAGTGAGCGCCACTCATACCATGCTGCATCGTGTGGGACATGGTACAGCAACCATCCTGCTGTTTCTCTGCTCTAATAAATGAGGAACCTGTGGGTAAATTACAGCTTGTGGTGCATGATCACGGACATTGTAAGTGGCTGCACCACAGTTGTCTTAGCAACAGCTACATCCCAGAAGCTGAAGAAGAGCTTCTTAACCCACAAGCGGATAAAGAGACATTGATGCTTTGTCTCCACATGGAAAAATACATGCACCTGGTATTAAGTGTTCTCCTCCCCATTAGAAATAATTTATAGGGAAAGCCTGTGGTAAATACACATTTTCTCTTTTGCATGACCAGCTTGCATTCTTTTGTGCACTATGGGACACTATAACCAAGAGGACATCCGCACAGTAAACCTGCAAAAAGCAAAATGCGCTTATGTTATCTGTCTGAACAGGGACATGTTCTGTGCATATGAAAAAAATCTTGCCAGAAACCTGATGAATTGCCACAGAGAGGGCTTGTCAGGATTGGCCTCATCCATAGACAGCTCATACAAAGGGAAGACTCCCCTAACTGTTGGTGGCTTTGGATCAGAGCTGTGTATATAAAATGAGCTTCTAGAATCTGTTCCCTGTGAGTGAGACCCATTGAAATGAAATAATTGATATAGGCACCAAAACTTGAATTATTCATTTGCTTTTCTAACGCATGTTTTTAAATTGATCGTGTGAGGCTGACACTATCAATTGCGCTTGGGGGCCGTGTAACTGTGCCTGATACAGCTTTGTGATACAGCAATGTTTGTTTGCTGGGCTTTTATCCTGTGCTGAAAGGAGAGTGATTACTCTATTATGATTGGATAATTTTCAAAGATTTTACTGGGGATTATTAGTTTTACTGCTCTAATAAACATATAATTAAAAAATGCCTCTGTGTTATTGGATCCTAGTCTGCTTTGTACACAATGGATTAACAGCATGTCAGTAAATATTGAAACTGTGATGCGGTAATTAAGATTTACATAAACCTTCTCCGGGAGAAGGATGAGAGATTTTTACTGTGAGACCCAGCTGAAATTTTGCAGTGGTAGGAAAGTATCTGAATGTGAAGAGGAAACACTAGCTGGTTCATACCTTTCTCCCCCAAGTTACCTAGTTTTGTTCAAGATTTCAGCCTTAAATATAGCATAGTCTGCACTTTGAGGGAACAGAAGTCCTTCTCAAAGTCTAGGACAGCACTCCCTGACATAAGCCAAGGCAAATGAACATTTAATCTCCAATCTAAGAGATAACCTTGAAGCAGGAGAACATACTTGGGAACTCTCTTCCTCTACTAGACTGTTACGGCTCTATTCAATTTGACATGCCCTCAATTGCCAAATGTGTTCCACCAAAGAACTTGAGCTGAGATGTTCAAACCTGACATTTGATTAAAAACACAGCACACTTCAAATGAAGTGGTGAACCTTTTTCAGGAGAAAAAAAAAAAAAAAGATCCTAAAAGATATTAAATTATCAATCAAACAATTGCAGTTTAGATACCATATTTTATGAAAGTTTTGTGAAACTTATAAAAAATGCAGCTCTTGACAGACCTAATATGTTCAGGTGAGTTCGTTTTAAGTACTAATCAGCTTTGGACAGTGCACACCCCGTCAATTTTCTTAGCTGGGGAAACAAATATCTAAGTGATGCACTGAGTACATGGATGTTGCAGTTTCATTTAGATTAGGCGATTATTTAACTTCTCATGACATAAGCTTCCCCTGAGAAAGATTAGAAAAATGGGTCCTAGCAACATAAAATGATGAAGACAACCTTTATCAATGCATCATTTATTGTAAAGTTGTAATGATTCTCCCCTTTGAGGCTACTTGGGGGGAATGGCTGAACTCTAGCGTGCTTTGGAGTGAGTAGGATTCAAAGGTGCCACATTGATTCCCACAGGGGACAACCCTAAGATGGTTGAAGGACATTGAATAAAGATGGGAGTAGGGCAGAAGGAAGCTGTTACTTCTGTGTTTCCAGCCATAACACTGACAGCAAGCAGCTACGCAATATTTATACTCCCTAAACCAGAGTACACTGTGCAACCTTTCCCTGCTTGTGTCACTGTGTGCATGGTCCATACGGTTGTTTGTTTTAAAAACTTTGTTTTATGTGGAGAAGAGACTTATACAAGCCTACTATGTGTCTGTTTGTGTCTTCCTGCCTCTAATACCTGTTGAACCCACTAGCCAGCATCAAGTAAAAGGGGGAGAAGGGGTCTCAGCAATAATTACGCTCTCACCCACCAGCTTCAAGGAAATGGGCAACTGAGTAAAAAAGCCCTGTAAGTGCCCCCACTAAGGGCAGGTGGCAGTGTCAGCTCTCACACCAGATAGCGTGCAAGAGTTTGCAAGCAAAAAGACTTAATAAATGCTCCAACTGTTAGAAAAGCTTCAGCCTGAGCAGCTCAGTTCTTCAGTCAACCATGACACACAAATCTGTAGGAAATGAGGGTTTCATTAATCCTGGTGCTCACAAAACTGCTCCTTATACAACTGCTGTTCTCTAAGGCCAATCTGAATGGACCGCTACTGAGAGACTGTGATAGACGCACCTATTGTGTATTCAAGGAAATGATATTGCTTTAATTAAAATATTATCTTTGGAGATTTTTTTTTTAATAAGAGATAAGCACTAGGGATCTTTGAATTTACCTTTGGAATCAAATGATGTCCAGAAGGGTATTCCCAATATGCAAAGTCTTAACTATGCCGTCTCAATGATCCCTTAGCGCTGTTCATGTGAGCGAGATTATAAGTATTTTTCAGGCTTTCCAGAATCAAGAGTCTAAAATTAGATTTTGAATTGATGGCTGCTAATTATTGTGTACAGTTTAGTTATTTTTCTTTCCTTGATAGATAGGTATGCTCTTGTTTGTGAAGTACTACCTCTTGCTGATAGCCTGTTCATTATCAAACATGTGAAATAGAAATGAGCCTGGTGGGAGGAAAATGAGAGTCAGAGTAAATATTAAGGAAAATTAGACAGCACTTACATTTATGTAATTTTGATTTCTGAATTGTGCTGCAGTAACATCTACCCAACTAACCAGGCTTTTTCCTAAGGTAATTTGCATTCTCCCTCAAACATAAACATCACCGTTATAATTTAACTCTTATTTTTGTCAAATTAAGGTGCTTTAGAAATTACTTTATAGGTAGTGCTTTGCAAAGTCCATAGAACAAATTATGTAATTATTATATTATGCTAAAAATGTGAGTTTTATACTAATCATACTATAGATTCAGTCCTTGGAATTTTGCCATAGTTCCTTCCATGATACTGCTCTCCTGGGAATTGAATCATTTGGCACCTGATTGCACTAATTACCGTTGAACTTTAGAACCTTTAATGCAGTGAAAATTCAAATATTTAACATGCACTGATATTTGCAAGATGAAAAGGTGGAATTTACACAGAAATATGATATCCAATTTCTTTCTGTAATAATGCCAATAACTTAGAGTTCAGTCTTATTAATATTTAGTACAGTAGTAAATGTAAGGAGTTGACATTATAGTGTTATGATTATGATCAATAATACCTTGGCCCTAGGTGAGTTTTTCTGCTCTTGTTCATTCTTTGTGTAACTTGATATGGGAGGGAAAGAAGAAGCAATCAACTAATGAGCCAGTTTATAAATATCCAATACACATACTGACCTATTTAAAGGATTGTGAAAGGGCGATTATTGTACTGTCTAAACATAGGCAACAGTTTCTCTCTCTATCAATAGTATAGGGAATTTTCTACTCTCCAATTAACCTAACAAGAATGAAAGAAAAGCTTCTGATGCTTAATGGCATGCAAAACTATGAACTTCCTACCCAGTGTGGTATTTTCAAGTGTAGTATTTATGTAGGAAACATATTAGATGTCTTTACACTAAGTTATTTTGCATTCAGCTGCTGTCTCCCATTACACATTTAGCTTTTGATGTATGGCTGGGAAGTGTTATTTTGCTTTATGAGCCTCATTTAGGAGAGTATTCTGTTAGAGTCCAAAGCAGACACTTGCTACCAAGAAAAGCACCAGAGAGGAATTTGTGTTCCTCAATCAGAAGCATAGAGAATGACGTTCGCAAGTATCTGGTCTAACCAGTGGTTTAGCTAAACTTTCTCTGACCCATTTTAGTTATTCTTCACAACATGTCACTGAAATTGCTTTTTTACTCACCATTCTGACTGTCACTTCGTGGTCCAGATCCCTTAATTCTCACTGAAAACAGTATAAATACTTTTGTCTATCATGAGCACATCTTTGAATATTAATTTTCTCTCTAGCACACATAAATGCCATCTTCCATGTATTTTGAGTTCTTTGTGAAGACTCCAAGTATGTTACCAGGGATGATATCTATCTTAATGGATTTCTGGTTTAATCATCTGGATTGGCTATTTCTGGGAGTCTGGACTGCTATGTTTTTTTCCAAACTTTATTTCTGTTTGTACTTGGCATTGTCCTTGTCTTATTAAATCACTGGAATGGTCCCAGATCTTATCAGTATGTTGCATGAATAATTTCAGTGGGTCATCATTTTCTGACAAAGCCGCCTGTGTAATTTGTGAAGATTTCCTTGTCACATAAACCCAAACTTGTCTTTTCCCAGAGTTGCTGGCATCAGCACTACCTCTAGGTAAAACCACAAAAACTATTTTTTTCCTCGTAAAAAATCATTTGGTATTTGTACTAGCATTATTGTTTCAAAGACATCTAGCACTTTGAAGCTATTTCAGGTATTCAGCCTGTGTAATAGCTGATCCATTCTAATGATCCAAGTCTTTCAGATGACTGTTTCATTGAAAAATTTGCTGATCCTTAGAAATACAGAGGGAGGGCTCCTAAACCTGTGCACTGCTACGGTTCTGCAGCCTCTTTTACAATGGTTATGTGACTGCTGCTGGACCAGCCAGATGTGGACTGAATGTGCAGTGGTGCACAGTGCTGTCACTGTGGCCTTGGTGGGGACAGTTAACCTTGCAGAACCTCAGTTCCCTGCTACCAAATAAGGGTAATGGCTCTTTTTTACCTCATAGAGGTAAAGGTGGCATCTTGGAGGTTGTGGAGAACTTGGTCATTGTGCTGTAGTGATGAGGACCAGATAGGAAGAGAAATTTTTCAGCGGGAATTAGAGAAACATATACTTTTGTATCCATATGTGGGAAGATGTCCTAAATGCATCCCAGTTACCGATGCCTTTTGTCTCCCTGAACAAGCAATGGTGGCAGTCAAAATTAAAACGTGTCACAAGGTGCCATCATTCCTTAGCTTGAAACTCATGAACCTGAGAGAAAACCTACTATAGCACCTGTGCAGGAGAGGAATAGGGCTGGACAGCATTTATGGTTCCAGGTACAGCTAAATAAGACCTAATACTGAAGAAAAGTCTTTTAGTATTGGATAAGTATTTATTTATTGCAACATTCCAAATAGATGTAAGTAATTGCTAATGCAGCATAGATGCTGCTGTCATAGTGCTGCTTCTGGAATAAATCTTCAAGAGAAAAGTCAACAGAAAACTGGTGAGATTTAATGAGCGAGCTGTGCCAGACGCATACTGTAAAACTGTTTGCCGACTGTGCACATACAGCTTTATCGTAATCACTTCTTCACGAAAAATATTCATAAGTATGGTCTTCCCACATTACAAATAATAGTATGCATTCACATAAAGACTAAAGAAATCAAGCATGAAAAGTCCTTCAGCTGCCAAGGACTCTTTTTTTTTTTTTTTCTTTTAAAGCAGTTCCTTGAGAAATATTTGTGCTGCTTCACAACAAAAAAGGAATTAGTTGAACAGCTAATCAAACAAGTATCCTGCACCAGCCTCGGCATTGCTGAATGCTTCAGCTGAGCCAGGTGCCATGACCTGAAGGGAACCATGAAGCACTTGCACTCTCACCAGTGGTATCACCACCACTCTTCTTACTGTTGCTTAATCTTGAATTTTTGCAGGACTTCTGTTTTTAGCACTAATGATAAGGAGAAAAATGCTAAATCTGAGATATTTTTAAATACATCTAAGGTATTTAGTATTTAAGCATGCTGACTACATATTACCGACTTTCTGCCATCTCCTGACAAACTAGAGGGTCTGCCTACAGTTAGTTACTCATATACTTGATGCTCTGTCACTTTGTTCTTCTTTGACTTCCCCAAGCTAGGCTAATTGGATGGCTCTGAAGAATGTGGGGAGTATTTTGGCTTTTGAAAATGTTCTCCTTTTCAGGCTGCTTTCAAACCTTTTCTCCCCTGCTTAATGACCCATTCAAAAAAATTTCCAGTGAAATTCTTAGACTAGATTACATAAGATCATTAGAGTATTGCAACTCCTTTACTTTAAAATATTCATGGCAGTCTCACATTGCTGGCTTCACAGAACCAATTTCAGGCAAAACTCCCATCAACTTCACTGAATAAGGATGGCAGGGTAGAGCTCTAATTGTCAAAAGCTCAAAAGCTTCATCTTTGGTAGCTGTGCTCCATGTCAAGTACCAATTCAGATAGTGCTTCATTGCGCATTCTGCTCACTCTCTGAAGTTGGGGAGAGGCAGGTTAGATGCTTTTTATTGTCCCCAGTCTTTGAAAACAAATTGCAAGAACTTGCTGACTTAAATCTCAGCCTAGGAAGACTTTTCTGTATATCATCTGCATATAAAACTTCACTGGATTTGCAGCTTGAAAAGTAAAGCAGTCTGTGCATCATTATATTAAAAATTCTGTGCAGATTTGTAGCTTACTGGTCTATTATAATACTTGCTTTAGACAACTTCAGAATGGCAAGAGATGCTGTCTTGTGAAAGGGTGGCTTGATTTGTCCACAAGACCAGTAGGAAATCTTTATATATGAGGTGCATCTTAGCTTAAGCAGGGAAGTTCTTTTCAGTATCAGTGTAGTCCAAACAATTTGTTAGGGAAGCAGTAGCAGGGACATCATTTCAGTCCGCAGTCTGGCAGGGAAGAGAGCACACTCATGGCCTGGGGTTGGAAGGCTCACTCAAGAGTCAGAGCAGCAGAAGAATAATTTCAATTCTCTGCTTTTGCCAATAGACTTTGTGTTCAGCTACTGCACTCTACGTAGACAGTGACTGCAGCAGCTGCCTGTAGTAGTAAACATGCTGTGGGCATCCCTGTGGTATAGCACTTAACAACACTGGTCCTCGTTCTTGAAGTCTGTGCCAGCTCAACAGCGCACGGTGCCTCCAATTCCCTCTCTGCTCTTCAGCCGTTTCCAGTGTTTGTGCCCAGTGAGGCCAGATCCAGAAATGTTTTGCTCAGTATTGTCTAGTCCTTTCTATTCCACTATTCCTGGCTTAATGAACGGCCCAAGATGCGAAGAAAAGTCTCTGGAGAACAGTATGATGTAAAATGTCCCACCATCTTAAAAATTTATTACTGAAGCAACTGTGCTTGGATATATTTTTAAAATGGAAATGAATAATTTAAGACTGTTTAAAATATATGAATGTAACTTTAAATTAATCAGGCTTTTGTGTACATTGCTTGGCAAATAAAATATGTCTCAAGGGGGTTTGTTTTATTAACAAAACGCGCCTCCCCTTCTTTTTTTTTACCACAGAAGCAACTTTTGAAAAGGCTGTTAATACATTTCCATAAAACCGAAGCATGCCTTCTGTCCTGCCTCCAAACGCATGCATTGCAAAGCAAACAGACGCTATTAGCCATACCAATGGCAGAAGAAAGAGAGATCTGTCTCAGCAATTACCTGAGACAGAGGGAAGGGTGTTCAATGAGGGCAAATACACCCAGCCCTGCTGCCTGTGCCCGTGGCTGTCTCCTGGGGTGACTGCGGAGCCACTCTGCAGGTAATGCAGGAGCTGGTGGCAACTGGGAGAAGGAAGGGAGAGTGGGTAGAAGCTGGAGTGGGCAGGTGCGGGCAGTGATCAAAATGGTCTCCTTGAGCTGCACGCATGAACGAGCAACCGGCTGCAGAACAGGCAGATTTGGAAAGGAGTGCAACTTTTATTTGTGTATAGTATTTGTGGCTTTTTTCTAGGGAAGTGTACTGTATACTCTGCCCTAGATGGTTGACAAAACATATTTTAATGTCTGTGATAATGGATGATACCTTGGTAAGAGGTTGGTCAGTCAGAAGCTCAACTTCTTAAGTTTACTCCTCTCTGGTTTTTAACAGCATGAATATTTGGGCCTAACTTGCCTTCCAGGGTTTATCGAGTGCAGGCTCCTGCTCTCAAACTCATCTGCTACAACAGTTCCCCTTTGGCGTAAAGAATTAAATACCTCTTGAGCCAGAAAGCGAGTGGCTGACAGGAATCTGTGAAATTCAGACTGAACCTCCTGTTGTGTTTAATTTGGTGCGAGGATGGGATCTTGGGTCATCTGTATGCAAAGCGAATGCCATACCTGTGAAGCCATAGTGTCTTCTCGGCCCTCTCTTCTCCTAAAGTTGTCATTTGGGGTGGAACAAAAAGAAGTGTTTTTTCCAGTGTTTGTCAGAAGTGAAAGCAGTAGCTTACCTGCTCTAGTTCTAACCCCTGTGGTCACAGAGATTAGAAAAAAACTTGGCTAAAACCTTACAATTTAAAATTTAAGGTATAAAACCTTATAATTGATTAATCTTCACTGAAAACTCTGAGGAGGCCTAGCTTTACCTCTTCATTTGCTTCATAAGTCATTATGCCTCTGGAAGTCTTGAGTCTAATCCTACCTGTGGTTCCTCTAAACAACTCATGGTTCTTCTGTGTAAGTGAAGAGCAGCAGGATGAAAATACCGTTTTATACTTTTGATAAGTAGGTCTAACTGTTTCTCCTCTCTTTGGATTAAGCAGTGAGATTCCAATGAATTCAGCTGCTCTCAAAGACAGCCCCATCCTGAGAGGTATCTGTTCCATTTTATCCTAGCAACTCAGAGACTGGGGTATTTTCATACAACCTTAAACTTAATTTTCCATCTGCCTGGTATTTGGACTTATTCTTATCATGGTTTTTAAGGACATTATTCAAGAACCTCCACATTTTGCACACTGCGGCAGTTTTTGGAAACCAGGTAGAACATGTGGGATAGGAAACTGCTGAAATAGAATCATAGAATCATTTGGGC
>NW_009603065.1:0-4667 GCF_000690535.1 Cariama cristata | reverse complement strand
AGCTTTACTGCTGTCAGAGCTTTAGGAAGCATTTTTCATGTCTCCATCACAATTCAGCATGATTTATGCAGACTGTCTCCTACTACTGGGTCCTGAGCCCTCTGATGAGGTGCAACAAGAAACTTAGTTGAATTCTGCTGCAAATCCACTGTAATGTCTCTGCTGCTCCATCGCATTCCGCAATGATGCGACCATGGCTGTAAACCCCTTTTCCATAGCTGGGCACTTCAAAGCACGCATAGTTACCTCACCAGAAACATCTAGGAAACTTTCAGAACAAGAGGGAGAGCATCTTGTGAATTTATGAATCCAGTATTTTTCTCAAGGCATGCAAAGGGAAGACCGTCTGCCTCTGTCCACTGAGAACTGGATGAGAAAGACCTGATATCTGCACCAAAATCACTCCAGAAAAGCTGATGAGCTTTACTGCTGTCAGAGCTTTAGGAAGTTCATAAATCACACTGAGGAGAACATTTTAAGACTATACACACATGCATAAATGTTTATACACCCGCGCAGTGACCACCAGCATTTACAAGTAACATCCAGAGCACTGGTATTTCAAATGGCAGAGCAAGCTCAGCCTGCCTCCAGACTGACATCTCAGGAAGGAATTACTCCACCTCTGGGGTGCCCAGGAGAACAGGTTAGCAAAATAAGACAGATGTCAGTGGATTAAATAACACTCAGTTCTAACACTGTCTTACAGCACAGATGTTACTGACTTCTTGTCTGCATTTGCTTTTGCTTTTTCTGGAGCTTGATCCGCCTGGCACACACAGACTGCTCAAGGCAAAGCAAGTGACCACCTACAGAAGTCAGAAAGAGGGCAAAACCCTTCCCATAAGAAAAACCTCACTTGCACAAATCAGAAAATAGTCTCAAGGAGGAGTAGGCACAGCCAACATAGTTTCTCCAATGAATGATGAGCCGGCTTTGGAGAGAAAAGTCGTTTCCATCATGCTGAAGCACAAAAGGTCAGCCATTGCTCCTGACATGATGCAGTGGGTGGACTGGTGCATTCATGCCTTGGTGGCATCGCGTCTGGTGGCACTGATGTCTTGGATTTGTGTACCCTGTCCACGTGCTCACAGCTAATTCAGTCAGAGGTGGGGAATTTTTCCCCTGGCATGATGAGAGTGCTGGAAGAAGATTTTTGCCCTTATCTGCAAGATGGGGAAACTCCACTTCCCAGGATCACCTAATATTTCATCAAGACAGTTCCTGTCATTGCAAGAACCTGGAAATTTGTCCTTGACCTTTTCCTGAAGCACAACTTAGTTGTGGTTTTTTTGTATTCTAGTCCAGGTAATAAGCTTGTAAAGAATTTGGGGAAATATCTTGTGGCCTATTGTGGGTTGAACAGATGTCTCTTGATTAGGTATTTGCTCATGATTCTTTACAATTTCTTGGGACCGGATTCGAGAATTAGGAAGCCCCATAAGTTTGTGCTTTCTACTCCTTGGTGCCCAATTGGCAGATGTCACGTGGGGCAATCCCACAGCCCACAGAGCGAGCGTTACTCTATCCTCAGCCTTAAAGATTTTTCCAGGAGGAAAATGGCTGCAGGCTACATCTGACTTCATTTACCTCCCCCTAAAAAAAAAATTTATGCAGGCCATAGAGTACTGAGGGCTTGGATAGCATGCTTTCTAAAATAATTCCGTAATTCTTGTTCTTCTACACCTTGATGCCCGTACCTCATGAGTGCTGCTGCAGATCATCTTCTCGCTACTGGCTGAAAGAACCAGATCAGTGTAAGGATGAGTCCCATGTCATTCAGACCCCTGGAAGGGTCACAGGCAACACCCTTCGAGGTCTTTGAGCAATGAACACAATCATTTGAAGGCTTCTGTGTAGGAGGACAAAAGAATATTTGACCCACAACTGTGTAATATTCAGCAAATAACAGGTTTCAATCCTGGACCATCTCAGGGAAGTAAAAAAAAAGAAAAAAAAAAGCAAGCAAGCAACTAACAGATGTAGTATTGGATAATAATGATTCAGAATTATTTAATGCATTGTTTTGACAGATTTCACATGATAAAAGTAAAAGCAGACCTTCTTAATAATAAGATATAGATAAAGACAGAAACACAGCAGAGCACCAAAGAACATAATGGAAGATATTTGAAGGTATTTTGACATTTTTTTCTCTTTAAACAATAGAATTTACGTAAATTTGTAAACTAGCCTGAATATATTCATGAGATGTGGAAAAACAACAAGAAATGCTGTTGAACTCAAGGCTAAACTAACTCTTTCAACAACTTAACACCAGCACTAATAGAACAAGGATATGAAAATTACCATATAGCAAATACCGACTAATGGCTATCATGAGACCATCAGTGTCAGTGGGTAGCATCACTTTGACTTTTGTATGATGAAGATATATTGGACTAGCTGTAGGATGCTGGTGTACTGCTTTTACTAGAAAATAAATTTATTTATATTTAAAGATGGTTGTTGTGAAAAGCATTGAAACTTGAAATATGGCTTTCTGAACAGAAGACCAAATGTAAAAATACCTTTAAATTCAAGGTGACTTTAGTCAGCTATCACTTACTTCTCAGACTGTGAGGCACCATAAGTACCTCCTGTTTAAAATCCAAGTTCAGAAGGTACCCCAACTTATGCATCTAAAAGTCTGTAACTACCTAAACTGCACGTCTTGCAGCTCCACAGGACTTACCATGCTGTCTGTTGAATCCCCTCTGCATAGGGAGCCCTTAATGCCGCCCACCTCACGCTGATTACCCCAGCCAATGACTGGAGAACCTACATTACTGGGAAAAACGGAGCAATTGGGATCGCCTACCAATACAAAAGTACGTATTTATCCTACCCTTGAGTTTATTCAAGTGTAGGAAAGGGTAACCAGTCCATTTCCCAGGCTGTTTACCAGGAGCGAGTAACATTAAGGTGGGAGTTAGGAAAGATGGGAATTGAGAAAAAAAACAGTATAATTAATAGGGATATTCATGGGCAACAACAGGAATTTGGACAGGGAAAGGTCGAGTACATAAGACTGATGAACTGCGTCGTGTTTTAACCCCAGCTGGCAACTCAGCCCCACCCAGCCGCTCGCTCACTCCTCCCTGGTGGGATGGGGGAGAAAATCAGAAGAGTAAAAATGAGAAAACTCATGAGCTGAGATAGCAGCAGCTTAACAAGGAAAGCAAAAACTGTGCATGCACGCAAAGCAAACCAAGGCATTCATTCCCCACTGCCCATGGGCAGGCAGGTGTTCAGCCATCTCCAGGAAAATAGGGCTCCATCACTCATAACAGTGACTTGGGAAGACAAAGGCCATCACTCCCAACATCCTCCCTTTCCTTCTTCTTCCCCCAGCTCTATATGCTGAGAATGACATCATACGGTGTGGGATATCCCTTGGGTCATTGGGGTCAGCTGTGCCAGCCATGTCCCCTCCCAACTCCTTGTGCCCCCCCAGCCTCCTCACTGGTGGGGTGGAGTGAGAGGCAGAAAAGGCCTTGGCTCTGGGTAAGCCCTGCTCAGCAATAGATAAAACATCCCTATGTTATCAATACTATTTCCAGCACAAATCCAAAACTTAGTCCAATATCAGCTGCTACGAAGAAAATTAACTCTACCCCAGCCAAAATTAGCACAAAGGGTCAACAAAAGAATGACCCAAGCTACAGAACCAGGAGGAACGACAGGCAGACAAGGAACAGGCAGAAATACACACGGGTGAGGACAAAGGCAGATCTGGATAGGAAGCTACGATGTTGTCATCAAATTCATACAAGAGCAAGGGTGACTTCAGAGGAGCTGTGGGGGTGTGTCTGAGAAGACACAGTAAGTGTACAACAGTAAAGGCTGTAAAAAGAAGTAAAAGGTACAACACATCTGTGCTCCATCTTCCACAGTGGTGGATACTTGGCACCCATCAAGCAGTGTTGTCTCAAACTGATGCCACACATTTTTTATTCTTGGAGACAGGCTGGGCCCAGAAATGGCATCGGTATTAACACCGTGCTTGTGGTTTACATGAACACCACGCTTAGCACATTAACAGCTGTTTTCCCCAGTAGATGTGTCCTCTAACTTAAGTGATTTTACTGCTTCCAGGATCAAGACAGAGGTGTGGATGTTTTTGGACAACGTATGCAACAGATTAGCAAGTTCTCAATCAGTTCATGGATCCAAAGCGACTGTAGTGGCTGTGCTACATGGCTTGAAGAGATAAAGCTGGAGATCTGGAAGGACCAGTGAAATCTAAATTTAGGTATCAATGGAAGTAGCTGACCTAGTGGTAAAGGGAGAAGTGAGCAGGAAGTTAACATCATAGAATCATGGAATTGTTTAGGTTGGAAAATACCTTTAAGATTGAGTCCAACTGTTAACCTTGCACTGCCAAGTCTACCACTAAACCATGTCCCTAAACACCACATCTACATATCTTCTAAATACCTCCAGGGATGGTGACTCCACCTCTTCCCTGGGCAGCCTCTTCCAGTGACTGACAACCCTTTTGGTGAAGAAATTCTTCCTAATATCCAATCTAAACCTCCCCTGGTGCAACCTGAGGCCATTTCCTCCTGTCCTATCGCTCGTTACTTGGGAGACGAGATGGACCCCGACCTCACTACAGTGTCCTTTCAGGCAGTCTCCTCCTCCTCTGGCTCTTCTTTTGGCAC
>NW_009603064.1:25235-32248 GCF_000690535.1 Cariama cristata | reverse complement strand
ATCACGATCCATTGTTTTAGCAGCAACCACTGCCTTATCTATTGTATCAATAAATATTTTCCTGGCCTTCTCCATTCTTCTCTCTCTTTCACACAAAGGTTCCACTACAATGTGAAATGCTACACAGAAAAAGAGCGCGACAGATTGCCTTTCAGTAGTGGGTTGGGTTTTTCTTTTATGAGCCTGTGAGCAATAATTTACTACTCTTTCTGAAACCATAAAGAAATACGCAACTCCAGTCAAAGACCTTAAGTCATTTGAACCCTTTGAAATCAACAGAAGTTGAACATAAGCAAACAAGAAAAGCAAGAAAATGCAATTGCATTCTAGGTTAGAGGGCTTAACTAACTTCAAAATATCATGCCAAAAAATCTTTCATTACAGCACAGAGTTCATAAACAAAATATATCAAAATAGAACAATGTAAATTGCAGGCTGGGGTTTAAGTGTCATGATCACATTCCTCTTGGCAGTTCTGCTCTTCCCAGTACTCAGTCTGCTGGGATTGGGTTTTTTTGTTATAGCACTCATCATTCTCACCAAAATAGGATCAAATGTATTGGGATTGGGCAAGAAAACATTCAGTGCATCAGTGACCGAGCTGTGGGCTGTCCTCTGAGGATGACCAACTGCTCCCTCCAGCCAGTGCCCAGGAGGGCATACAGGCACAACCACTCTTTGGCCATTGTCCAGACTGCAGTAGAAAGTCCTAGCTTTCTGGTGGTTACATGGAAATGTCTCATTTATATGTGTTCTTTCCTTAACGAGCTCAATCATTGTTTAACAACTGATCAGTCATTACTTAGTTGGTAAGAATATAACCTCAGCTATAATGATTAGCACTTATAATGCACTTCAGCTGATGAGCTTCTGACTGCACTGACCTGCAGTTAGGCTCAGGTTTAATATTCAAGTCTCTGGCAACAGGATGGGTCACAAGGAAGAAGAAAACAGTTCCCCCAAAAAATACATCCCAAGCATCTGAACACCGTTCTTTCTTATCTCCATCTTTTGAATGCTGCCTCTTGGAGTAGGAGGACCGGTGACTGCATACCTGTGTGCTTTTGCCATTTGCTTGCCCTGAGGGATTCACGCCTGGTCCCTGAGGCATGCTGCAGTACTCGTGGGACAACCTAGTCCTACATTTTTACATCAATTTTGTTCTAGTCCATGGAAATCTTTCACTTTTCCCTTCATCTCCTCTTTTCTGTAAAACTATGTCAATATAGAAAGACTACCTATGTGCAGGTGTCATCTGAACAAAGTGGACATCATATGAGTCCTCCTTGATCCATTTGTTGAATGAGATCTGTGCCAAAGTGCAGCTGCTTGGTACCACCTGCATCCCTTCACAGACATTAGCTAAAAGTTGCTGTACCATGAAGCAGCACCTTTGCTGATTCCTGAAGTATAATCAGCCACCCTAGCAAAACAAAAAGGCAGCTTGCCTTAGTTTTTTTCCTTTACCTTCCTTTGGCATTAAACTGTCATGGACTGAAGCTAAGAAAATGTGTTTAATTGGTATTTTTACCTGCTGGCAAAAAAGAAGGGTTTGGGACAGTACGCATTCCCTAAGGCAGGAAAAAGGGAAAATGGTGTGTAAATTACTAACGTATCTCATGAAATAACATAGTGTTGGACTAGGATTTCCATGATAGAAAGACAGCTCATTTCACTCTTACACTTCACTCATCACAGAATAGTCCAAAGAAACTTTGATAGAGAAAATCCAGAGGATTTCCAGTGTATTTTTGCCAGAGAGGGCAGTCAGGCCAATTATTCCTTGGAGGCATGTTTCATCCTTATGAACCAAAAAACCCCCAGTATTAGTGCAGAAAAAACAATTAGATGACATAAGTCACGAGGGGGGATTTTGAGAGGAGTCAAATTTCTTGGCAAAAAAATAAAAAAAGGCAGGATTACGATTTAGTAATGTGAGCCTTTGATACAGCCATCTGCCACGCCAGCCAAGCGGGGAGATGGGAGGGGTGTGCTTTGCACCGTACGTGTTACACAAGAAGAGACGCTCTGATCCTGCCAAATACTGAACCAGGAGACTGACGGAAAACGTCGGTTGATTTGAAGTTTCTAAGAAGCAGCTTTAAAAACATGGAGATTAAAAACAGATGAAAGGATTTGGTAATCTCCAGATTAATGGTATTTGTTGTTCAAGCCATCACAGTGCGTCTGAAGGTTTCTGACTTCCCATACTTATCAGATCTGGTCTTTCCTGATTGTGGAGCTTTGCAGAAAGAGACTGGCAACCTTTTCTGTGATAGCTACAGGACACTGCCAGCTGACAGTTGCCTTGTGAATTGGTCTGCTTGTGCAGATCTATTCCCTGTCAAATGAAACAAAAAAGCAATACCCTCAAAACTTGTGCTCTCAGGTGGTAAATGAGAAGAGGTGAGTTTCTAGAACTATTCCTATGATCTGCATTAATCTCAGTAAAACTCCAGAGAAGGCTTCCATAAATTAGTCCTCCAAAGTGACCTAATGAGATTTAAGATGGATCCATTAAGACTGATCTATTCATGAAGGTACCCTAAAATCCCCTTGACCATCCATCTGAAAAAAAAAAACCAAAACCAAACCTCAGGGGGAGGGACATTCCCTGGGATCCTATGAATGAGTCTATGAAAAGTAGGGCTTAAAGTAGAATTGGGTCTACAACAGAAATGCCATATTTGGCGTTTTTCCCTTCGAATAATTCAGCATGTGCCTGGTCAGAGGGGAGTCAAAGCCTCCAGAGACCAGAATGGTAGGATGTCTCAGGTTATGTGATAAAAGGTTGTCTGCATACCCAAAAGGGAGCACAGAGAAACAATGATGGGGGAACGCAAATAATACCCTGCTGAGATACTCCCAGGCCCATCACAGTAGCCATCAGCTCATCAACGGCCTGCCTACACAAGCCCAGAGGAGCACAGCGAGAGAAAGGCAAGCAGGAACCCAAGTTAAGGACTCAGGCAAGGGGACACCCTGTCTAGGCCCCTTCTAGGGCTGTCCCAGGCCAGCTTCAGCCCCAGTGTCCTGGTGAGAAGGTGACCCATCAAGATGGATCAGTCCTGGAGCACCTTTCGAAGACCGGCAGAGGCTGCTGCCTGGGGGTATAAGCACATTAAGGAACTCATGGGAAGAGCCTTTCATGATTGCAAAGGATTTATTATGTCAGGAGTATGTGACAGGTGTAAGACAACTGCCACAGAACAAATTATTTACCAGCCTGCATGACACTATCGTTATTTACTTAAAAATACAGGAAATACTGAAACAGAGATAAAAAGTAATCAATCTTCAGTACATGATCTGGGCTCATTTTCTTGACTACTCTAAAAAACTGTTTGAGCTGGGGTCTAGTATGTTGTAAAATTTCCTAGGATTCTCCTTCATCTTTTGCTTTCCTCCTGAATTGCAGAGTCTGCTTCGTGACAGTCGCCTTCTCCGACCAGGATAAAACTGGTCACAACATCAGATTAGACCACTATCCCTTGTCTACAGAAGTATAGCCAGCTCTGTCTTTCTGCTACCCAAAATTTCCCACATCTCTTCTAAACTTTCCTCTCACAGCTCTTTTTCAGCCTCAACTTTGCAGTCTCTGGAGAGTTTCCACTCTCTTAATCCCCTCTCTGGAACAGGGTAGGAAATAAGCAATTTTCCACAGCTTTCATCATCTCTATTAATGTATTGGCTAGTTGCCAAAGTACAGATGCAAAGGTTAACTGCCCTCTCCCTCCTCTTAGTACTCCGGTAGGTAAGAAGAAAGAACGTGCCTGTAAATACAGAGAATTTCATGACACACAATGCTGGAGAAATCTTCTTCTTCTTCTACTAATCTGAAGATGTCAGCTGCATGTTAACAGACTCCTCAAACCATCAGAGATTTATTTTCTTGTTTATTTTATCTGATCTTTCCCAATCGTATTGGTGCAATTAATTTAAAAATTTGGAAGTCTCTGACTAGAACTTTGTTATCAAATAAATGTGCAGATGGAGGAGTCAGGCTAGTGACCTCAAGAAGTCACCTGTTGCCTTGTTGTGTATCTACACGACCTGACATTAAAAAAGGAGGGGGAAGAAACAGGAATGAGGGAGCAAAGAACATCACAAAACACTCACTGATGTTACAGAGGACTTTCTGATTCTTGCTAATGCACTAAATGTCCTATTTCCTGCAAACCTGTCATTAATTCCATTATGGTCTATGCCCCAAAATAGTCAAAGCTCTGGAGCCTTTAGTACAGAAGTAATTACGTCATACAAAGAAAGTGTAATGTGGCAACACAAATGAGGCCACATATAAAATGCAATTGTAAAGTATGCTAAATAAAGCTGATCAAAGAGGTATATTGAAACAAGTTATCCAGATGCATGCAAAAAAATTCGATCCTGTCACATTTTTTGCAAAAAAAATAATTGCAATTTTAATTTTCAGTATATGAATTTGAATGCACAAATCAAAATTATCAAAGCAAACACAACTTGCTCAGTAGAGCATATGAGACTTCAGTGGATATTCTTATAGGAGCTGGAAGTGTGCAGCTCGGGTCTTAAGCATGAAGTCAAATTTGTTTATTTTCACAGAGAGAAGATAACTTAACTCCTTGTCTGAAGATCATATTTTAACTGTTTTTTCACTTAACTTATCAAAGACATTTAGTTTTATTTAAATATTAGAATATCAGGACTGGAAAGTCATGCAAAAACACTACAGAGTGGTTTTCTCAGATTTTTTTCAAAACATGTTTCTCTATGGATTTTGTTGAGTCCCAGTCATGACACTGTAAATTAATCCTTTAGAAAGTTTAATGAACTGTCAGCTAACGGCTTTTTTGGGCCTTCGTGTGTCTCTCCGACCAGGCTCATTCGGATGCTGACCAGCTGGCTACCAGGCCAACGTGGGCACCACCAATAACAACCTATTTACTCTTGGTCCTTGATCTACCGCTTCCTTTCACCTCCTGCTGCCCTCTGAAGGACCGAGTGAGCTGATGGATCTCCATGTGATGTGTTGTGGAGGAGGACAAGGGCTGTCCTGTGTATTGCTGGAAGCAAAGTTGGGACATGGGAGGAGGACATAGGGCTTTGTATCCATACCCTCCTAGGGTATGGAGATGAGGGTACAGGAGAGATGAGTTCATGTGAGGGAATAGGGAGGGAAACAATAATTTGGGCATCTCTTACCTAGGAATACCCAGTTCACAACTATGTATGGTTGGTTTAGCCAGATTGAAGATTAATGGTAGCTAGTGCAGGAACAAGACTTAAAAGCTCAGACACCTCTGTGTGGTAAGTGCTTTTCTGCTGCTTCCAGGGCAAACTTAGCAGCATAGCACCCCTAACAAACCCTGAGAAACATGAGATGGCTCCATGCAGAACTTCTCTGGATGTCTGTACTGCTTTTCCCAGTGCTCTGGGTGCAGTGCTGGACCCAGGCTGGCTCCAGTGTTTGTGCTGAGCCTTAGCAAACGATTTTTCCTAGAAATAGCAAGTGGAGACCCTAGTGCAGAGACACCTAACCACTTTCTCAGGGACCAAGCTGATGTCAAACAGGCAATGCAAGCCCTGTAAGACACAGGCTAACAAAGCCACTGTATCAGTACTGGGCTTCCCAGTATGTCTTCTGGTAGCCATATAATCAGACTTTCCCAGTCTGAACACAGGTATTTCATAACTGCCTGTCTGTCCTCCCCTGCTTCATGCAACATCTCGTTTACAAATGACAAAATTCCTGCATTGCCTTTTCTTCCCAAGCAAACCCAGTACTCATAAATAAGGAACTATTTCTGCAAAGCTATACGTGCCCGACTAGCTGACATTCCCCCGCAGTGCCCAGGCAATGGGCATCAGCCGTAACCAGGGGGCAATCCCTAGAGCCAAGCACTGCGTCTGTTCGTGTGGCTGCTCAGCTCCTGGCCTGCCGCCCGTCACTGCTCTGCTGCTTTCTGCTGAGGGACTCTGCTGAAGAGCTTTCACCACAGGCCAAGTGTCAAGTGCTCACCATAAAGTTTCTCCCCATCCTCTTTTTTCCACATTCTACTATTTTCTTACCGTCCTGATCCATTAAAAGAAAAAAAAAATGAAAAATCCTTTTTTTTAATCCCCTCATTATTTTCTCTTCATTTTTTCATACAGTCAGCAGGTTTGATTCATTTTGCCAATTAATTTTTTTGAGCTCCAGCAGGACTGTTTGGCTCTCATCTTCCCTAATTAGATTCCATTCAATACGTCCAGATTCATTCCTAGGGGGGAAAGGTGAACTCGTATTTCTCTTGATGTACCTGGCACTGGACAATTGTCTCTTCAAATCTCCAATCTGAGGGACTTTTATGGCTTAGAGTTAATCAAAATACACAGTCCCCTTTGATCTCAGGAAAAACACAGATACAAAGCCATGAAAGCTGCTCCCTCTTTCTATTTCACCCCACTTCTTTCTTAGTCTCAAGGCTCCCTCATCTTCACCACTCCCCTTTTTGATCCTAACACAATTCCTCAGCTTTCATCTTTCTTTACACATTCCTTAAGTCAAGTCCATTCCCTGTATTGTGATTTGCTTCATTGTGTAAAGATGAAGGGATTTTACACAATAATTTTTATATATTAGAACACTCATAAGTGTTCATATTTTTATGAGTATTCGATCTTTAATTAGTTGATTCGTGAACTGTATTTTCTCCACAGAAATGTTAATGCCACATCTGCAAAGAGCAGGTAGCAAAAGCTGTCACCTGCTATGTGGAGAATTAACTCTTGAAGAAGAAAATTTGCATAAATGCATTGCAGATTTCTTGGAAGCACTCTCTCCTAGTCTGGAGGCTTAAAAGATATTAAAAATCATTCTTTTTTTTTTTTTTTTTTTTTTTTGCTAAGTCCAGCTTTTGCACTCTCCATGTCTGAACTATGCAATTTTCTTTCCCTCACCACTTGGGAATCAGCAGGAGAAAAGCATTCCTGAGACCACAGGCAAGACAGAGTTCCCATATTCAGGCTCAGAGCCTTGTCTTATTATGGTC
>NW_009603064.1:22489-25191 GCF_000690535.1 Cariama cristata | reverse complement strand
ATCCGGGTCTGGAGGAAAATGGTGCTACTCAGTCACTGCATGAGCATGGGCCATGATGAGTTCTGCCAGGTGCATAAGGCTGCAGAGATGCTTCTTCCTTCCCCTGGGACGGCATATGCATTGACTCCAATGTGCATGAGGACCTCGGAAAAGCAGGCAAACACAGAGGCGTCCTTTAGGTCAGCATGCCAACTTTACGGCACAAGCGGCTGTTACAAGCCTTGCTCACGCAGCATGTGCTTGTGGAAGGGTAGCTGAAGTTTAGCTGGGAAGTTTCTTCTGAACTTCTATGAAAGTCCCAGAGGCTAACACCCTAAGCAGGCTTCCACAGTCCAAGCAAAGACACATCCCTCCCACAGAAACGATCTGTCTACCACAGACACAGCATAGTGAGTTGCCTTGAGCTCCCAGGAGCCCCTAAGTGAAAGTCTCAAAGTTTGGGACCAGCGCTTCACTTTTGACTGCAGAGCAGACCTAAGTGGAGAGAAAAAGCCAAGCCCCAAGTCCAGGGCAGGAACATCTCCCCATCACTTTTCCACGTTCATGCCAGTCAGGTAAATATCATTGCCATCTGTTCCTTACAGCAGTGGATTAACACGTAAAGCAACCACTAGTGATTACAAATATTCCCATAATTATCAAAAAAGCTGTTACCTGTAGGTAACTAAATGACACCACTCAGTGATGTAACTGCAAAATTATGGCTAAGGGTCCACTCTTGCCTCTCTGACCAGGAACAAACCTCACGGCAAGGTAGGTCTGGGATGTGTTAGAAATCCATGAAACAAAGTCAAAGGCAGTTGCAAAACTGTAGCTGCACTGTATTGTGACGAAACCAGCAACAAAAGCAGCATCTAAGAATGACACACATAAACATGATCTGTTTGGTTTATGACAACCATTTTTATTAGGCTGAAAAAAGAAATCAGGAGGCTCAAGCTGGCATATTATCTGTTAATAAGATTCACATTTCTGCTGATGCAGACTTGCAAAAAAGCACAAGGCCTGGCACAGAATTTACCGAGCAAACTTAGCGAGTAGATAGGCATCAAAATTACCCAAAGCTGTGGAGACAGAGGCTGATATTCTGCCTCTAAAAAGATAACTATAAACAGATTGAGCTACTGATGTGTTAAGAGCTTCTTTCTTATCAGTGTTTAACGCAGACATAATTGAAAACTTTCCATTGATTTGAATCATAATTGGATGTGAGCTTAACTATTGCAGAAATCTTTTTTCCAAGAAGTGACCTGAATTGACAGTCTTTAGAAGGTCCCTACACATCAAATACACTTAAGCACTCTAAAAAGACTGAGAAAATTCATTAATAAAGGGGGAAATAGAATATTCCTTTAAGAAGGCATATCATGACTCAGGGCTGTTAGATTCCTCTGTATCTGATTAATTATAATACTGTTCAGTAAATGAACAACTTCTCCGTATGCCAAAGGTCTTACATTTAGCATTGATATCTGATATACACTCCAGTTACTATAAAGCAGCTGTAGTCTGAATATTACAACACTTATCTGCAACGTTGACTTTTGTCCTGTGTATCATGCAACTGATTTCCTGATCAGAGTTCAGGAAATTATTGCTTTAACAGCAATGTTTTATCTCTCAGGCTTTGCAATACACATCAGATTTTAACCTGGAGTGGTTGCTGCTAAGCGTTCCTTGTAGATTTTCTCCATTTCCAAATTATGCTTTGCCTCAAAAAGATTCGTCCAGTCGCTAACACCACCTACAAAGAACCCTTTTTGACATTGTAAGATGTAATGTACAGGTTTTAATATCCAGCATATTTATTTTCTCATTAGTAGTAGCAATTACTCTTATTGTTGTTGTTACTACTGTTATTGTTACTGCTATTGTCATACCTTTCTGATTATCAGCTTTATTATGGCAACCCTCTTTGTGCAGCAAGAAAAACAGACCCGATTTAGGAAAGCTTGCTAGGATAACATCATCTCTTCAGGCTTCAGAGGACTCCACAGCTTTGAATATTTCAGGAGTGCAAAGAGTAGTGGGATAGACAACACCCCCACAGGAAAAGATCACGTCTTTATGTTCCAGTCTGTCAGCAGCAATCATCGATTTTTCCAACACATCAGCTAAAGCTGCTTTAGACTTTTCCATTTCTTTCTCTTCCCTTTTGCTTTCCAAAAGTCCCTGTTGAGGTGTAATCATGGGCAGCAGAGGCAGGTGCAGATTACCTATTATGGGTTATTTGTGTGTGCATGTTTCTTAACTCCTTCCTCCCCAGCCCTTTGCAGAAAAAGATCCTGAACTAGCTGCAGCTGCGTCCTTCAAAATTGTCTCATTGACCTCACTGAGAAAAGAATGGACTCCAGAGGAAATATAAAGGAATCTATTTGCTTTTAATGATGACTCAAAGGACACCTAACACACAACCTACATCTTCAGGTGTTTATTTTCATTTCATCATTGTTAACATGGGCTCTGGCATATGTTCATTGGACATGAGATAAGACCAATTGCGCTTCATATTTCGACTATAAGTGAATATGATAACATGGTTGGCTAATCCTGGGAGAATGTAGGGGGTTTATCCAAATAATCTAGAGGGAAGAGATTTAGAATAGTCAAATTTGGCAAACAGAATGCAGGACTGCCTGTGATGGTAGGTGTTCAGTTGACTTTGGCAAGACCAGAGCTTTGGCCTGGGTATGCAGATCAGG
>NW_009603064.1:21835-22457 GCF_000690535.1 Cariama cristata | reverse complement strand
GGAATACCAGTATGTTGGCAGGGCCCTGAAAAGAGATTTGTTGGCTGACAGACTGGACGCTCATTGCAGCGTCACTGAGGGTCAGATCAATGGGCTCAGGGTGATAAAGAGAGCAGATCAATGGGCTCTAAGAAAAGTGCACGTTGTGCTTTTTCAGATGTCTGCCTTTCCCTAAAACCTAAGATCAGCTGGAACAACTTGGGGGTTGGACTAGATGATCTTTAAAGGCCCCTTCCAAGCCAAACCGTTCTATGAACTAGTCAACATTTTATTGCCATTTCAGCAACAAAATGTTCCTGCTTGGCATGGAAAGGTGCTGGCAGGTCTGATATACAAGGAGGGGATAAGTGTATCAGCAGTACTTTGATCCTAAAGGTAAACTAAAATGTTTACATTCTGTAAACAATAGTCCATACATAAGTGTTTTAAATGGTGAGCTAACGATTTGGACTGGAATTTTATCATTCCAAGTGTTACATAAATGAAGAACTGCCATGCTAGAAGCAAGAAGAGTCATAGCTCTTGATTCACCCTAAAAGTATCTAACCAGTTCAAGCAAAACCCTGCTGCAGGACACTCTGGTACTGAAAGCTAAGCAGCTTCCAAAGGGCAGCAACAACCT
>NW_009603064.1:0-21793 GCF_000690535.1 Cariama cristata | reverse complement strand
CAAGATGTCCTTAGGTCACAGATTGTTGGAAATTGGGAAACTATCTCAAGGAATTATCATTGTACGATGGATATTCTGTTGGCCATACCTGTACATAGGATGCACTGCTAAATGCCACTTTGGTCCATTCTAGGATGGGACATTAGGGTCTCAGATTCTTTAAGGATTTCATTTTAACTTGGCCTTCTGTCACAGGAGTCTAACCAGAATCAATATTTATCCTGTAATGGATAAATAAAATATCTGATCTAAAACATGGCTTGAACTTCAATATCTGTTACATTATGCAATGTTTGTTTAAAGTACACAGTTAAGCTCATTCTCAGGTTACAGTTGGTAAAAGGATCAGTTTTCAGTCTTTTATTTCACTGTTCTGTTTGCTTAGCTGACAATTATACTTAAAAATAGAGGGGTTTAGCCTACTCTAGATGGATGTACTTGTAAGGTCTGTGAGTATGGTTTCCTATTATTTTATGAAGAATGAATCATGTCAATTCTGTCAATCATCCCAAAGCCTTTCAGGCTAAGAATTTGACTTGTTGCCAAAGGCTATATTTTTATGAGAATTTGAGTGAAAATGATCTTGCCACTCTTAAGTATGAGAAAAATGGCTGGGAAAATAGTTTCTTCTGTCCTTTTTATGGGCATTATGATTAGGACTTAATTAGTGAAGTCATGACTCAAGCCTTGCCTTAGTTAGAGCTTTAATAAGCATGGTATAATCCATATGAGTTTTATCCAGTTGTATTTTCTTCTGCATGCTTAAAAGAGTAAGATAACATAAAAATTCTCAAGCCTTACTCTAGTTACAGCTTTAATGGGCATAGTACAAGTCACATGAGTTTTATCCAGTTGTATTTTCTTCTGCATGCTCAAAAGAGTAAAATAACATAAAAATTTTCCTCGGCAGGAAATGTTATCGTTACTTATTATATAAATGACACAAAATTACCAGAATGGAAACCACAGCTACCACCAGCCCACTGTTCAAAGAAAGGCAGGCTACTTGTAATAACATGGGACTTCCCTGGATCTCCCAGTTCAACATATGAATACTCTGTCTTTTCTTCATCATATTTCATTTTTCACCTGTCATCTCTTTTTTTTTTCTTTGCATCTATTGCAACTATGTCCTACAATATCTGGAAAATGCAATGAATCTGTGAAACAGGTAAGAAATGGCTTTTAAAAAACCACCACTGAGCAACTGCATCACCTTGTGCTGAACTTTTTGAAAAATCTCCAAAGGGAAAAGAAAAACATCTGGCATTTTTTCTATATAAATGGGTTATGAAAAAAATGGAGAAAGAAGAAATTATGAGTGCTCTGGCTAACATTACATTTCTGTACCTGCTGCTGCCACCTCCAGTGGAGAACTGTTTCTGGTCTTTCGCCCTCTGGACAAGTCTTGCTAAAGCAGGTTCAGATGTGATGTTTTGAGATTCCTGAAGAGCAGGATCTTCAAATTCAAGAAGAAAAATTTTCAAATAAAATCAAACCAAAAATGAACACTTTAAGACAGATTTCCACAGTGACAAGTTCACATGCCCCATGGTCTCACAAGGGAATTATGGTACAAGCTGCCAAACAGAAAACACCTTTCAGAGCTCTAAGACTGACTGTTACAATTACTTCAGCCCTTGACTCCCGTCCTTTATGTCTTGGAGCTCTCATTGTATTTAAGCCTGGAATACAAAACTAGTTTTATTTTTTTTTGAACTTCACATACGGACACCAGCCAAATATCTGGGGGCTGTTATTTTGATGTTCAGATGTGCACTGTGCTGTTTAGCATACGGATTTTCTTTATAATCAGCACACACCCAACATTTCCTCTCCAGATGGTAATGGGAAAAACCCTAAAATAACTGTTATTAGTTACCTCATTTATCGCTCATTTTGGAAGACACTCAGTTATCATGCCAAGAGGCATAGCACGAGACCCAAGAACAGTTGTCTTGCTGACAACTGAAGATATTAGATGTAGAACCCCAGAAGAAAGATTTTTGAGAAGCCAAAAGAAATAGGGTGAAAAACTCCTGTAAAAAAAATCAGAGAAACATCAGTCTCCCATTTTACGGAATATATAATCTTCCCACTTATGCAACTTGTATAATGAGAGTTATTTTGTATTACTTTTACTATTTGATTCGCCTGTTCCTTTCTTAACTCCTTTAGGTGTACAAGTTCATAATCACAGCATTATACTAACAAAGCTGCTCCTTTAGGTGTACAAGTTCATAATCACAACATTATACTAACAAAGTCAGTTTTTTTCTTCTGGAGAAAAAGAAAAATAGAAATGTATCTGACTGGCCACCTGGCTTTCTTTGTGTTTTGTTTTATAACTCATTGTTCTTCCAGCTTGCACTGGATAATCCATATTTTGACCTTTGTTAACACCTGACATCTTGATTATATGTTCTTAATGAGAAAGAAGATCATTAATGTTTGTGCTGCTACCTAACAATCTGTGCAAGTTAATGTTTAATTTTGAAGTTGCATTAAGTAAGCAGTAATATTTGAAAACTTCCCTTTGTTACATGAAATCTCAAGAAGACACCATTTCTACAAGTTCTCCAAAGGGTGAAAAATGCTCTTCACTCTGGTCAGATAACCATTTTGAAATGAAATTTCATTTCTTTATAGCCTTCTATACTTGTGTGCACTTGTCCTAACAACTGCTTTTAATGGGGAGAATTATGGCCTCCCATTCTTAAGTACTACTGAAAAAGCCCCATTATGTGCAAAGCAACAATTGTTGCTAAAGAATTTTATTCAGTAAGAGAGGAATAAAAGTTCTGGTTCACCACTTTTTTTCACCCAGCAGCAGTGGTCACTGAGGAGAGAAATGCTGGGAAATTTTTCAAGCCTACATCTTTGGGGCAGATCACAGGGCGCAATGAAGACAACCCTGCACCCATGGAGATGAAGCCTTTAAGTCCTCAGTGCTAAATTCAGTAGTGTATGGGTCCACATGCACGAGTACACAAGCAGGATAACTCTGCCACTCAATGAAAACCATCTCCCTGACTGCGTTTACTGTAGCCCTGCCCTCAATTTCCTCCCAAACCTTCCACCGCTGGAGGTATGCTTTATTCCCCCTTGTTCCTATCAAGTCTATTTATTTGTATGGAGACTCCCTGTTCCCTACCCATCTTCTGCACAAAGCATTTCCACAACTAACCTAGTTCCACCAGTATCCAAAATACAGATCTCTTTTGAAGTAGAAAAGGAACAATTAAGTATCTGGTCTGACCACATATACAGAACGTGGAATTTTACCCGGTTTCCTATGTTGAGACCAACAACGTGCTTTGAACTGAACTGCTAGCCACAGTTGACTACTTCTAATTTTATTTCACCAAAGTGACAGTTTTCTAAGACCTATTTCTGGACTTCACTGCACTGGACTTTAGTTACTCTCCTCCCTTACTCAGCAGTTCTGTACCAGTGGTTGAGAGGCAGCACTAGTTGATTTGCTGAGGATGTACCTGTAATTAAAGAACACGTAATTCTGTCTGCTTCTCAGTTTTTAAGTATAGCATAGAGCAACCTGTTGGTTACAAACAGCTGAATCATTCAAATTTCCTTATAATTGTTTCAGAAAATCTAAGTGCAAGCTCTTTTTAAAACAAAACTATGCAATTCCAATGAAAAAAAAAATTACAACTAAGAGTAAATTCCTTTGTTGAAAGAAATATCATGAAAAGGCTTGTATATTCCTTATTTGAGTCTACATTTGGCAGACAAACTTATTCACCTTTGAGCACTAATTAATAATAAAATCCCAGTGAGGATCCCTGACACAAAGCATGGGGAAATAACTGTCTCAAGGACAGTGGTGACATCTCAGTATCTTACATTCACAGCCCATCGCAATGTTACCTGACCAGTCCATCACTGTTCCCACTGATCCCACCTTCCTCTGTAGGAAACCTGTCTTTCCAGCTCTTTCCAGCTACACTCACATCTGCTCCCTACCTTGCTCAATTCTGAGCACTCCACAGCCTCCACAGGTGCCTTTTCTGGAAGCACTTCTATCTATCCCTGAGGCATTGCTTACTCTTGGCTTTCTAAAGTAGGCAACTTCCCAAACTTTTTCTCTCCTCCTCCTCACCCCACCAAGCTGACTTTACACGTAGGTACAGCTTTGTCCCTTATTTCCACCACTCACCACCATCATATCCACCCTTTCCTCCCTCCCCTCCTGCACCCCAGAAAAGCTCTTTCCACAGTACAACTGCTACTCCCCTGCGCTTCCCCAAGAGTCTCCTACCTCAGGGCAGTAGCATGAGGAGCTGTTACCAACCCCTCAAACAGAGTAGAGGATGCTAAGTGATTGCAGAGCATGAAGAAGAAAGTGCTCGGATCCATTTGGAGAGAGTGTTTTGACCTAGAGCAG
This sequence comes from Cariama cristata, assembly GCF_000690535.1. NCBI lineage: Eukaryota > Metazoa > Chordata > Aves > Cariamiformes > Cariamidae > Cariama > Cariama cristata. Next base: position 17,388 of record NW_009603064.1, on the reverse strand, counting down.
AAAATTTCTATTACTCTTCATTTGAACTGGTTTCCTCTCCCAGCCACGCAGTGGTGGGAGACTATTTGGGGAATCTGGTGATTCCTTCAGACTAACATATGTGTAAGGCTATGAAGGTGGCAGCAGTGGAGAGCTATAGGGATGCCAGGGTAAATAATGACTGGCAAACTCACCAGCTCAATGTACTTGAGCCACTAGTAGACCTTGTGTGACTTCTGCTTACCCCCAACTCCACGATCATAGGGGCTGGAGTGCTGATTCCTGTCCCACAAAAGGAAAGGAATGCCACACGGCTCTGACAGCTGTCAGGGGAGGTTTTGTCTGGAAACGCTGGGTCATCATCGCTTTTCATAAGGGTCCACTTGCTCCACCAAAGCATTCACATCTAATTGTTGTTAGGGAAAGTTTCTCAGCTCCAGAATGCAGCTTTTAATGGGGAGAGATGGAAAGAGACTAGACCACCTCAGAAAAGCCAATAACTAGGGCATCCAAGGTACAGAGCCTGCAATAAGGACATGGGGAGATCAGAAACAAAGGAGTTAAATATACCTCTCCTATAATCTGGGTGTGGAGGAGCATGGTATGGTAATTTATTGATTATTTTGGAAAGCTCTGAACGCTTTGCTTCATGTCAAGGCAGAGTGAGAAAAGTCCAAACTTGAAGGACACAACAGCTAAAAATAATTACACTGGAAAAAGCTACAAAGGCGTAGGTGGGGGTGTAATGTTTGTAAAACACTATAATCAAAACATTTCAGCAGATAGTATTTGCAGACAATTCACTTTAAAGCTGCTATGTGTGGCATCCATACAAATTGCATTTCTTTCGTTTCCTCCCACACATGATCTTTGTTGGATTTTGAGCAATAAAACTGATACACACCTATTAGGATCCTTTCCCTCTTGCCATGCTCACCCTAAAACCTTTTGGGGTCTGATCCCTGACCTGCAGGCAAACCCCGGGAGTTGTCTGACTTCTGTGTGCCATCTACTGTCTTCTACAGACCTTAGCAGTCGACTCACACATCGCTGCACAGAGCACTGATTAGATGTTTTCATAGAAACATCAATTATAATTGTATGGTCTTGTTCCTGAGAGGTAATAGGCACTCAGAACCCAAACTCCTCTTTTTTTTTTTCTTCCTTTTTTTTCCCTACTATTATCACAGTCAGATTGACCTCCAACAGGTCACACAGCCTATTCAGGATTTCTGCAAATTATTTCCAACCCTTTAATAAGTCACCTCCTTTTGGTTTTAAAATGTTCTGATGCTTAATTACCCCAGCTTCAAAAAAGTATGCCTTGTTTCTAATGACTTTTATCCCCAAATAAGGTACTGTTTTTCCTCTGAGATGGAAAGGGGTCTTTAAGAAGCCAACACAATGAAAAGACAACATTCTTCATCTTTCCACAAAGACAGCCTACAGCGTAATCCGTGCATTCCCAGGCTACTTCCTGCATGTGCAACGCTGTATAATTAAACACCTTCCTCAGAGCTGAAGAAAGGACCAGTGTCTAAAAATGCCACCTCCAGCTGCTGGATACCAAATGCTTTGTGAGACAAAGGCTCCTTGCCTGAAGGCTGGAGATGTTCAGCTGAAAGCCCCTTCTGAGTGCAATCAATATCCAGCGAAAGGAAGTTTGAGGCTACCAAACACATTACATTTCCAGATCTGCCAGCTTAATAATTGTCTAAGATATTGGATATTGGGTTAAGGTGATGTGGCCATTAACAGTAACTAATTTACCTTTAAAACTACAACCCACTTACACTTTGATTAAGATAAGCAAATGCTTTTCAGTCTGAATTAATATACTTGATATCTCAATTAAAAAAAAAAAAATATTAGTTTGTGTTCAGCTAGTTGTTTCTGGTGGGAGCAAAAAAAAATAAAAAAAGGGGGAAAGCTGTTACTGGAGTTTCATGTAACAAAAAATCAGCCATTAGAACAGCCATAGGGGAGAGAGCAAAAGTGCAACCAGCTGAAATACATTTCTGACAGTAACTAATACTGGATGCAAAGGGAAATAATACATGTAATGGCACAGTCAGAGAGTAATCCTTCCTCCTGTCTATACACCCGTTCTTCTGCAATCAGCAGCTGTGAGTTCCTGAGGGGATGGATGCACTCCAACTACATTTAACAGCCACCAGTGGACCAATCCTTCATGATTTTTCCTAATCTTCTTTCGTCTACCTATCCGAACTTTAGTCTCCACAGCAATGAGTTCCTCAACTGAATTTAGTGTTGTGCAAAAAGGATTTTTTTTTGTACTGCTTCTCCACACAAGCATGATAATTTCAATTACCCTATAATGATTTGTAGGCAAAAAGGTAGCTAGAAACTCAACTTCCTAATATAAAAACCCATGAAGAAAATCATCCTTTGAAAATAATAGGTGTAACTTTTAGAAATCTCTTTTAAAAAGGCAAAAACTCATTCTTTTTGCCTTGATAAATTATCTTTATCATGAATTTGCAAGTCTAAAGGATCACAGGAGGAACACGCTACCAGCAGGTCATGACTAAAGAGATGCAAAATGCACCAAAGCCACCTTCTCCCTGGATTCACCATATGCTGCTCAGCCTTCTTAAGGACAGAACCAATACTTATTCACACGTCTTAAGTGCTAGTAGGTGTGGTTTTGCTTTATGGATTCATATGAGAGATGAAAAACTTACCTTAAAACTGTGTGTGCTCTGATGCTTTATAGGCATTGACTCTCTTTAAGTGTACTACGCACAACCTACTAACGCATTTTATACACCGACATACGCACATATATGTATATAGATATAACACAGTTAGATTTTTCCTTTTAATTTGGCAATTCTGAAACTATTCTAAATGGAATATCATTCAGTGCCCATTACTGCACGTAAAACTCAATCAATTTAAGGTAAACAGGGAAACTGCTATTTCCCTAAAAAGTCAGCTCAAATAATTCCAAAGCTTTTCTTGCTATTGTTATCCCTTGTTTGGGACTACATATTTTAAATGTCGGCCTCCTACACTTGAACACAACACATGAAGTATTTTTCTTGCAACTTTAATTAATGGTGCAAAATTGCCTTTACTGGTGCCTAAAAGGGAATTCATACAGTACATATAAATGTATTTCCATGGTGGTAAGATTGGACAGATCTCTGACCTACAATTTGCACAGTTCAAAACAATGATGCCACAACACAGCACTGGTTGAAAATATTTCATGGAGCATATTTTATTAGAATATGCTGTTTATGGAAAAAAAACCTTGTAGGATCTTGTAATTTTTTATAAAAGTAGTTATATGTGAAAGATATACATCACATCAAACTCAAAATAGAATATTTGGGATTGACTCCTTGCTGGAATACTGCCCTGACTTCCTCCTTTCATATTGTTTAAACTCACTGATATTCATTAACCCAACATATTACGTGAAATATTTCACATTTTCACAGGCAGCTTAGCTCTGCCACTTCCTACCTTTAGACTGCTTAATTTCCCAGCTTTATTCAAGTAATACACATCGAAGGATGGCTACAAAGAGTGTTCTATAGTTTAACACAGTCTATTTGATTTTTCACCCTTGACAGACTTTACCTTGCCCTTGTCACTTGAGAAACGCTTGCTAATCCCAGTTTTTTGTCCCCTCAGCTCTCCCCAGATGCGGTGCAGTCTGGTACTGTGCCATTAGATGTCACCCTGGACCATGCAAAAGAAGATCAAAGCCTGAACTAGCATCTTCCCATCAGCAACCAATAACCCCAGTTTCAAAACAGGAGATGATAACGTCTTCCAAGACCGCACCTTACCCATGTGCCCTCTCCAGTAGGTACACCTCGGCCTCCATCTCCATTTTCCTCTGCGGCTCCTGGCTGTGCTGACACAACCCCACGCACTGGAACATAGGTGAGGTGCCACACAGCAAAAACTCGGTCCTGTCCTCCTTTCATTTCAAGAAGGACAATTTCTAAGGTCCATAATTTTCAATCGCACGGAGATACTATGAAAAAACACAGCTGCGGAGTGCCGTCGGGAGGGCTGAAGGACCACGCTTAGCACGGTGTCTGAATTTAGAGCAAATAATCCAGCAAATGAGATGTTTGGTGGATTGGATCTGAAGCCAACTGACAAACCACTCTATTCCTGCATTGCTTCTTATGGGTTCTGCTTCCTTTAGTCTTTTTGGTTGCTTGCTTTGTTTGTTTGTTTGTAGTTTTCTCCTGACTGAGTTGTTCCCAGTGAAGCGTTTCATCTCTTTGTTGCAACTCCCCCAGGGGAAGGGGGGAGCAATGGTAACTTTGATCTTGGGGGAAGAGATAGCAGTGGTAAGGTGAGGCACTCCCACATCTGTCGGGTGGATTCTGCTGATGCTGAAATCCTAGGGGGAAAAAAAAACCCACACATATTGACTTCTTATGGCAGCAGGATCAGAATCTAAGTGCACTTACAGCATTTATTCTATTCCCAACCTTCCAGTCTAGGTCATCATGGCATTTAATGCATAAACTGCAGACAGCAGACCTGCGATGTCAAAACAGGACAAATTTTAAAAGTCCCCAGATTGCCTGCTGACATGACTGTATTGCACACAACAGCTGTGGAGTTTTGGGCGCATCCTGGAATTTCAGCCAAAGGGAAAAGTCCTGCTTGGGATAAGACTTTTGCCCATTGCCATATAGTTCCACTAATTCTAAGCAGCTCATAAACAGCTGAAGGTGGGGCATCTTTGAAGTACCTTGTAATCTAATCACATTTCTGTATTTTTAGGCAGAGTACCTCATATGTCGCAGCAAGATAGGGTTGGATTAATTTAAAAGGAAATGAAAGAAAGGATTATAAAACCCCAGAGGTTATTAAAGGTTCTGTTTTCTGACAGCAGGGGCATTATATACTTTCAGAAACCACACTGCATACACACAAGCAGGTGGAAAGCCAAAAGAACAGGGATTGTGGGTATAAGCCCTGATAGCCATGTAAGTAAAATTCACTTTGAATCAAGTGAGAAGCATAGCACTGTCAGGTTGAGAGTTCACATACCAGAAATGACAGCCTTCAGTGGAGAATTTAGTCCAGAAACCAGTTACATAGAGAAGCAACTCTTATCCCTTCTCCAGAGACGGGTACCCAGATGGGTACAAGTTCCTGGGGGTCATATCACATGGCTGTACTGTTTTAGGGGGCTCCCAGTGTGCCTAAGACAGACGAAGTGACAAGCCCGAACACAAACACCAGAGATGCAGGAGTGTTGCAAAAAATACTGAAGTGTTCCAAGTTCAGTCTGGTGTGCAAATATTGACTTGATATCAGCATCAGGTGGGCAGTGTTCTTTGGGGTAGGAGTAAAGCATTTCAAATTGAGGCATTTCAAACCAAAGTGGCTCATTTTCCAGCAGGAACCTTTCAACTTCTGTCACCATCACCTTCACCATTACAAGGCACAAGCCGCTGCTCTGCATGCTGGAAAAAGGACGGCTGAAGTTGCACCGCAACTGTTCTCCAGAAAATCTGCTATATGATTCAGCTGGTGTCCTTGAAGGCTCTGAGGGTTTGTCTGAGACAGCTGTCTTCTCCACCTGCAAGACAGCAAAGTGTGACTTTTTGTCCCACCTTCATTGTCTTCAGCAATGTTAGAAAGGGAAGTGAGCATCTCCTCCTTTGTTACACCCTCTTAAGTCTCATCTTCTTTTCTCATTTTTCTACATTCATCCAGGGGACACCCAGAACCTCATCCCAAATCTCTGTCATTGGATAGTAAAGTAATGCCTGCCATCTCCTCTGCATTTCACCTTATGCGGTGGAGAGAAGAGACGATGCCATTCATTTCAACATTGCTTCCAGAGGACTGTAAAGACAAAGACTTCCTGTTGTTACCTTAATTTGATGTCCTGAGAGGGGTGGATTACTGTCTCCTAGCCAGGTTGGATCTGCAGTAAAATACACTGATTAGCAAACAGAAAATATACACAAAGCAAGTCTAGCCTTCCAATTTTTCCCTAGGAAAAGCTTTACAGGATTTGCACAAGAATTTGCTTGCAGGGATGGAGACTTGAGCATCTAATTTAAAACATCCTGTTCTGTGAAGATGAAATATTTCTTTGGGTGCCCACACATGTGGAGATGCTTTGGTTTTTGCAAGTGTTTCTGTGTTTGTCCTTAATCTGTACTGCAGCTGGTGCATCACTGTTATTTTACAGGTATTAAAAACATGCAACAGGGTAGCTGCTAGCTAAGGTTTCAGACTTTTGATAACAGATGGCAGATGTTCTTCACGGTAGCAATGAGGATAGCAGCTGCCTCTGTTTTGGAAGAGAAAATGGAGAAAACTTGATCCACACTGATGTTTGGAGAAGGCTGGTCTTAGGGCTTCTGGCATCCCTACCAAGGTTTAAAAAAGCATAATGTCTCACTGAAGGTCAGAAGAATAGGGCAACAAAGATCAACATTTCTGCTAATGTTGGTCTGGCACTAAATTCTGGGTAAGGATTTCTGCCATGTATCTACTCTGTTGAGAATGAGCTTTAGAAGAACTGTACCTATACAGAAGAGAGAGGAAATTTATCAGTGACGCAGGGAAGAGGTATGGAAATGACCTGATGGATAATTTCAGTAAAAGGGAAGAAAAGAGCCTGTGCTACTTGATCCTGCTTTGCTGGAGCTGCTGCAGAAGGCATGGATGTGAGAGAGCGATGGTGTCCCTCAGGCAGGCCTGCCCAATGCTCTCGGGGGATGCCCAAGCCATGGCACAGGGCCGTGAGCCAGCACCACAATTACAAACAGCACGGCTGTACTAGAGCAGTGCTGGGGCACAAAAGAGCTCAGGGACACCAACACAATGACATTCACACAGTCCTGCTAGGACCTGAGGGAGAGTCTCTGGACACACTGAGGTGGCAGCTCGCTCCAGATCTCCAAAAGGGCACAGTGCTCAGTCAGTGAGAACAGAAACAGCAGCAATCTCTCCTGAGAGTGAAGAAGTCACACCTGAGAGATAAAGAACAAACACATGCAGATAGGAGGAGAACAAGCCACCAAATCCAAACATGGCCTGAATAATTTCTGGAGGTTCAGTTAATCCCTTAAGTGATTTCTGATCTCCTCTATTTCTCTCCATGTCATTCAGGATTCCTGATGGTGTTATTATTTTTTTTCTATAATCATTCTTAAATATCTAAGTGTGGAAACACTTTCAAACAGATGCTGCATCTTCAGACCCCTTCTCCAAGTTCCAAGTTAAATTAATGTAGTGGAGCAGGCAGTCAGGCAAAGCTTTGACTGAGATCTAGAAACGCTTGTCCCTCTCTGACCTAAAAGTCATGCTTACCTTGTGGCAGTGCTATACTTTTCTGGTTCTCACACCAATACATTTGGCAGTAACCGTGTACCAGAGCATCATGGTCTACAGTGTTGAACAAACATAGTAATTACAAAAGCCCCCACATGAGGGGTAAATGCTGCTCTGAAATTCCTTTGCCAACTCTTTGGCACTGGTGTTTCAGTGAACACATGTGCCCACAACACCAAAGCACAATTATCTCAGTGGAACAAGAGCACTAAGCTGCAGTTGCGCTGCACCCACTCCCAATGGCAGCATAACCTATTATCAATCACAGGAGACTGTTTTACAGACAACAGGTCAAGCTCAGACCATGCTTAATTCCCTGGACATGTTTCAAGCTGGATTCAGGTATGCTCAAAGTGGACCTGGCTCAATTGCTTTAATAGACAGATAATATATATGTAGGGAGTGCTGAGTCATTACCATGCGAAATTTTCTAGCAGTGCCACAACTGAAATACACTCTAGTGTTACTTGTGCTTCTCCAGGACATAGAGAGTGGCATCCTTTGGGAGAATTTCTCTGCTCTCTCAACCTTGATGCAGATTTAACCCAGCCCTCTCTTGACAGAGGCCTCTGTCAATTCCATAAGCTCCTCTACCCCTGTTCATTCAAGCAAGCCCTCCGCAACACCTCTGAAGCTGAGTATAAGAACATCCAGCAGGAGGTGAGACTCAAGATGCTTATTTTATGGCCTGGCACTGGTGGGAAGAGTACCTGGTATCACTGCAGCCAAAAGGACAGCAAGACAAGTAAGAGATGCTTTGTATGCTCACATTCTTACATCAAAAATAACATGTGGAAAGAGAACGAGGCCATGTGGGTCTCCTCTGGTGAGGGATGAGATGTTTTGTATGGTAGTATATACAGAACCTAGTAGTATGTGTTTCACACAACACAAATCAACTCATGTCCAATTAACTGTGTTATATGTCTTTTTGTAATCAAGTTATGATTAAGGATTACTTAGGCATGGGTTGATGATATTCATTTATAATACTCTACATGATTTTAAGAACCCAGTATCTCATAAAAAGCTCCCGCTACAATTTCCTGTTCCCTGTCTTTCCCAGGTGTTCATATGGCAACGTACTTTGCAATCAAACTAGTCTAATAAAAATCCAATTAAGAGCATAACCAAGGAATCTTCATAGTCACTTGACAATAAACACAAATTTGCTGAAGAGGAATCAGTTGTAGAGAAGATGACATGGCAAAGTCAGGGGACAGATAATATATGTGTGTGTTTGTTCACAGCCTACTCACACGAAAAAATTGTGAACAGAACATTAAACAAAGCACAAACTCCACAGCCTCAGTAGCAGGAATTAGAGATCAGCTATGCATCTCCCATTCATCTTCCCCATCCTGGAATGTGCAATATGTGCTTTAGCCCATCCCATTGCTGAGCACACAGTCAGGGTCTCAGCATGCTTGTAAGTTTTCCATTTGTTTTTCCACAGCTCGCTAATGACTTATAACTGCCCCTGGTCACCACGCTGCTGCAAAGAGGACAATGGACTCAGCAGACACTACCTGCAAACGACAAAGGATGCAAAATACTAACTGGTGGTACCGATACGCAACGGGAGTTTTGCAAACCTGCTGGTGTTGCATAACGTGGTGAAAATATAGTCTCACAGAATAAGCACCATCTTCCTGCCAGCACAGCTCCTCTTCTGCTATATGCCTAAGAGCAAAGAACCATTGTCTGTGAAGTAATTCAATTTTATTCAGTAGCCAGTCTGGTTAACCTTTATCGGAAAGGAAGAAGTGAAAAAGAAATAAGTATCACTATTTTAGTCTGCCACTGCTCTTTTTAGACTTGAAAAAAACGAAGCAAAGGCTTTGTTGATAAGAAAAGCTTGCCATAATATTTCTCCACTGAAGCATTTAGCAATACTGCAGTGGTGTGATGTACACGAGTAAATTTTGCCAAATTTATAATGCTGAAGCAACCTCTGCTATGGTTTTATCACTGACCTAGCTATGGGGCCCAGGCAGGCCCCAGTTTTGGGAAATGGAGACACAACTGAAGCTCTGTGATCAATTCTTTCAGGGCAGTAGGAAAGCACACTCCCCAAGGCATGTTTTGCATGTGTCTGCTCCTTCTTCTAAACAGAGGCAAAGCGATGGTTGAAACACAGGGTTCAGCGTACGGGTTTTCATACACTTCCGTTCCAGCAAAAGGAAAGGATTAAACATTATCAGAATGAAACAAGGAATTTGATAAGGCTGCTTCTCCCATCTCAGATGTTGCTGACATTGATGTGCTTCTGTGGTGATACACACATCTGCACTTCCTAAAAGAAGTCATTTAAGTAAAAACATTTTCCCGTTGCCACAGTGTTCAGTGTGATTCTTATACACTGTCATATAAATCTTATTAGCTCACTAAACTCACAAAACTATTCCTACTAACCATCCAGGTCAGTGGAGCAAACTGGATCTGCCCCATTTTATCTTTCCTAGAAAAGAGAAAGCATTTTAAAGCATGCCCAATAAAATCACAGTCCTCACAAGCCAGCAGGTTGCTGGCTTGTTTTTTCTGCTTTTTAGTGAAAGAGTCCGAAAGGAGCAGGCCTATGAGCATCCAGCAAGCTAAGGGTGCATTATCCAAATGCGTTCAATGTCTGTTAGTCAATAAAAGTACATTACCATGCCATCCTCCGCATTGCAGTCTAACCCCCACTACCTGCACAGATCTCCAATGCAAATAAATACGAACACCAGCTAAATCAGCATACTGTGAAACTGTAAGAGGAATTCCTCTTTCTTTCCATGTTCCTCCTGGATATCCTTAAGCTAACTATTTTTAGCAAAAGATGTTCTGAATGCCCTGACTCAGAATTTGCAGAAGTATTTGGCAAGATTAAAATTAGTGCATCTTTACACTTCAGTTTAGCAAGATGTTAAAGCATGTGCCTAACTTTAAGCATAGAAGCAGTGCTTTTGACTTCAGTGGGCCCACTCACCTCTTTAGAGTTTGGTGAGTGTTTACATATCTTGATGAATAGGTGTCTTGAGGCTTTTCAATCATATGTCCTGAAAACTTTTGCCATCCTTAACTAAGTTTGTTGATGCATCGCTCTGAAAGGACCCTTTTTTCTCCCTCTTTTTTCTGGCATTTTGTTTTATTCTCATTGGAAGAACTATTTGAGGTTGTTTTGCACTAAATAGACTTTAAGCTACATCTGTCCAGAGAAGTAGTGCCCTTCCTTTATAAGACCTCAGAGTTAATCAGTGGAATCCTGCAGTAGGGCAGGAGGAATACTTTATACTCTGGAACTGCACGCTGGTGTGTAGCTTTTCCTGTTGGAAATACATTCCTTTTTCAAAGAAGTAGGCTCAGACCTTACACAATAGAGAGTTACACACACACGAAGAATGGTGAAAAGACAAATCCACATGCAAATGCTAGTTAAGACTCTGATGTGAAGCGTACGACGTGAAATATAAAGCAATGTAAAAACAATTCTCTGATTGGCGTAACTTTAAAGGCTTTGATGGATTCATTTCTTATTAATGCTGGACAAATGAAAGAAGAAAATTTGGATCCCTTGGACTAGAAGAAAATAAAAATGATAAATGATTAAATGAACAAAACAGCAGAGACCGTGATTCCACGGTCTTTTTAGAAGACAGCTGTGCAATCCAAAAATATTTCCAATATTAGCAAAAAAGCCCATAAGTAAAAATAAGACACGCATGTGAGAATGAGAGGAGACCCTGGAATGAGGGATTACAAGTCACTTGGAGTAATCTGGCATATAAACAGAAAAGGCAGCAGCTTGGGTATGCAAACATGATCACCTATATTGAAAAGCTGCTGGAAGGAATGAAGTAAAGAGAAAGCAACAATGAAGGGCAAGGACTTAACTGGGAGGAGTGTCTGGAACTGTACTGCAATAGTGCCGGAATTCACGTTTAACATTAATGATCAGGAAGAGAGTTTTAAACAATACTGTAATGAAATCTCCAGGTGATGTGAACTTGCTCAGCACTATGAATGATAATGAGGGAAGAAAAATATTGCTGCAGAGCCAACAGAAATCAGGAGGACAGGCAGAAAGTGAGTTTCTGCTGGGAAAAACATACAAGCTATAATTGGTGGGAGGGAATATGGAAAGGAGGCAGGCTGTGAGAGAGAATTAGGGACGAGTATCAGGATTGGCTAGTAGTCAGTTCTGAATTTTCATCAGGATGCCAATGGGCGAGACCAATAGGTAACAAAAGAAGGTATCACTCAACGTGGAGAAATAATTATTGTTCTCCTTGGCTTCTGAAGTAACAGCACGAGGCAGACTGTGTCCTGGCTTTGTGTGCCTGATTTCAGACAAGCATTGACCTGCAAACTGTTCTTAGCGGGAGCTGAGGTGAAAAAGGGCAATCAGCACCAAGTGAGCCTGATCCAGTGCAAGGCTACAGGCCACATCAGAGGAGGGCTGGTGCTGGCATGGACAAACAGACCTAGCCCACAGGGACAGCAGGACAACCCTGCCTCCGTTTCCTTTTTGCCTGTGCCCCAGCCCAAGCAGCCAGCCTGGCTCCTTCAATCAGAACAGAGATGAGGTTTGGAAGTGATGGGGGAGGACTGCAGCCCCTCTCGGCAGCAAGTTATTGATAGCTCCTCTTCAAAAAATGCCCTGCTCCTATCTCTGTGGGACAGCCTTCTGGCCCAGCTCCTCCTTTTAGGTCTGTCCATCCCATGGCAGAAGCACCCAGCACCCACATTTGGCATCTCATTCCTAAAAAAAGCCAAATAAAAATCTTCCTTTATTTCCAGAGTCTTACATCAACTTTGTGCCCATGAACACATGGAGGTGCAGCGACTCTCTGAGCTCACCACATGCACCCCCCAGACACCTCTGGTTACGACCTGTTATAAACTTAGACCACCTGCAGTTCAAATGATTTCTTTGTGCTTCGACCTCTTCCCTGTTAATTTAGGATGGCAATGCTTTCAAGATCCTTGGCAAGAAGCCTTTATAGCCACACCAAACTATCAGGTTTTTTTTTCCGTTCTCTATTAGGTTCCCACATCTCCCATTCTTTCTGAATACCAATGCCCTTAACTCTCAGGCTTCTGTCCCCAGACTCATCCTGCCTACCGTATGCCACTCTTTCTGCCTACCTGGATTTCTGGTCCCCACCACCTTCTCCATTCTCCTGCATATTCTGTGCTTCTTGAGTCCCCATCTGTGCAACAGTTGCTCACATGCCCCTCCCAGTTTGCCTATCTATCCACAGATTTATGGATATGCACAGATTTTTATGTGGTCCAAAATACGGGCTTTTAGTTACAAAGATTTCAATTGGAGGGCATAAACTGGAAGGAGACAAGAATGAGCACTTCCATGCTAAGCTTGTAGCAGTCCCCAGCAAAGCCTCCTCCCTCCTCTGCAACCCCCACCATTGTGCTGGGAGTGTCACGAGAGAATCAATCTGCAGCCCTGCGAAACATAAACAGAAATAAGCACAAAAACAGATGGACATCTTCTAATCCCTGGTAGCTGAAGGCAGGATTTAACTCGTGTTTTTAGAAGATTCCTCTTTCTGAAGACCTCCATCAACTCAAATCTGGTTTTGTAGCAGAAGCTGTATCTGTCAGCTGCACTCTCACTTCCTTTTCCCCATCCATTACCATGTAAGCTATAGTTCAAAAAGTCATTTTTTCCAATTCAAATCAAATTCTCTGAACTCTAGAAAGAGACCTTCCCACAAGTGATTTGTTTCTTTCTAATTAAATAAAGTAATCCTTGAGACATCAGCCCTTAAGAAGAATGTTTTCAAAGGCAGCTGCTCTGCTAATTAGACAAAACGCATGGATGATGGCAATTTACTTACAGTCGCCTCACAGAGGGACATACAATACCAGGCATTCTCTGGCAAACAGTGCTGCTCAGTGTGGGCAACATAAGGCTTTAGTCCACTTTCAGGATATCAATTTCCAAAAAATGGCAGAAGGCTCCAGCCCACGTTGCAGCAGAACCCTGTATGGCTAAGCAGTGCCTCGGTCCTTTTACGTGAAAGGATATGCTCAGTACACATTTTCTTGGGCGTACGACGAACAACAGCGACAGGTACCAGAATTGCACTTTGCCTTATCTTGAGTAGGATAATGGCTTCTGTTAGGCTTGGCTCAATCCACATGTGATAGCTCTGCATCCTCCAACTAACCTTCTAAACATCTGCCAGATGTCAACAGCTCAGAAGATTCCCTTAGGCAGCATCAGCATGAGACCCTCAGCGGGATGGACGGCAAGAGGCTCGTGGAGCTCCAAGGAACAAGAGGATAACACAGAGGATGGAGAGGCTGGCTGGCAAAGTGAGGATGCTGGTCCACACACTGAGTTTCTGTCATGTCAAGAGAGAGTCCTAAACAAACAGATTCTTCCTCAACTATTGCTACACATGCCAATGTCAGTACAGGCTAAAGACACAACTGAAATACACACAGGCTGAAGCCTGTGTGGGGAGCCTTTATATCCCTCCACAAGGTAATGTTACCAAAAACCCCTCTGAATTACTTTTCACAACAAAACATAAGCAAACACGGGAAGCAAACTGCAATTTAGCTCTTGAAGTTGTCTGGTATACCAAAGCATTTTGTGTACTCTGGACTTCATCCAAAGCAAACATTCAACTCCTTTTCTTTTAAACACATCTGGAGGTCAATACAAGTTGTCCTACCCTTAACATTAGTCCCACACAAACTGGCTAATACGCATCCACAAAACAGGGAGTAAAGTCATTTCTGTGGTCACATGAATGATTTGCCTTCACTTTCAAGTCCTACCACAGATTTCCTGTTCGATCCCGCATAAAAGGGTTAACCTCTTTGTACATCTCCATCTGCCAAACAGGGTAAATAACACCTGCCTCCTTTCTGGCAGTTTATGAGGCTCTGAGGGCACGTCTCTACCACAGGTGCAGGCACACCCAAGCTGGCTCCATATGAGCAGCACTAATTGTGTTCCTCATTTTTCTAGGGATTCCAATTAAAATGCCCAGTATTCAATTTACCAAAGTGCTGAGTGCTCAGATCTGCCACTGAAGTCAAAGGGAACTCTCCTTGAAACAATAAAATGGATATATATTAACTGTATAATACTAAGTACGCTGAAAAATCAGGCCAAGGGCAACTCCAATGGGCACCTAAAATGAGCGAGCAGCTCTGAAATGAAACTCAGTGCCTCAGGTCCCCTCCTAGAAAACAAAAACAGCTTTATACCTTTTGGGATGTTGTAAAGACATTACTCATTCATACCATAAGGCACTTAAAAGCTAGAATGCTAAGTCTATTTTTAAAGAGCCAAAGGAAATTCTATTGGCGGTGCACAGCTTAAATGATGTGCGGTAAATAAGGCATGGCTGGAGCATGGGGACAGAGGACATTGAGTAGTTGCCCACTGGTCACCCGTCTTTCATTCTATACACTTCTTGAGGAACAGACCTGTGGAACAACACTGTGCGATCACGTCATACAAATCAGGACATAAATAATGTTACGTAGACAAATTGTTGTATTTCCTACTGTTTTGGTGTATGATTTTGCAACCGTATCATTCCTTTACTACAGCTTTTTCATAAAATTCAATTTACCTCAGGATTCGTAGGTGGAAAACAGAAATCTTATTCCAACTCTTGCATAAATCAAGAATAATGTTTTTGAAACTAATGGAATTAAAGCAACATAAGTGAAAAGCCAAACCTTTTGACTCCTGAAAACTGCGAGCTACGTTTCAGCATTTGGTTTCAGTGTATAAAGCCAGGCAGCAAAATGGGGCGTTACTTATAGACTGCTCCCTTTTTTTTAAAGTCATTCTTAAAGTCTAGTGAAACTTCACAGAGCATCAATATCGAACACTTCTCTATCAGTCATT
The DNA here is from genome assembly GCF_000690535.1 of Cariama cristata. Taxonomy (NCBI): domain Eukaryota; kingdom Metazoa; phylum Chordata; class Aves; order Cariamiformes; family Cariamidae; genus Cariama; species Cariama cristata. Next base: position 2,174 of record NW_009603064.1, on the reverse strand, counting down.
AAGAATAGTGGAAGTTTTATAAGTCCTTACTATGAAATTTTCACTTTTACTGCTACCACTCCCTCACATAATCTCATAGTTTTAAATTTGGGGGCGATTCACACCTTTTACTCCCTCCTCCAGAAATCAGGTAGCACAAGCTATTTGTTGAGTTCTCCGAAAAGATTAAGTGACATCACAAGGGTTCTGTGGAAGAAAGTAATCAGTACAACAGAGGGGATAATCAGGAAGCTGATTAGAATAAAGATACTGCTGTGATACAGCCCATTTGGGATTTAATGTATGAAGAGATAAAAAGATGAAAGAAGAGGAAGAGCAAAGAGCAAGGGATAACAGTTCCTTGTAAAGGAAGGAGGAAAAGAAAGAAAGATGTATGCTCTTATATATCTAATTCTCCTAGCAAGTATATACTAACTGGTATTTGTGTTGGTGACTTGTATTTGGTCATGTTAGAACATGGTTTGAATAAAACAAGGAACTGCGCTGTATGTCTGTTTTAACAAGTGCCAAGCCAAGTGATTTCCAAAAACACTTCAGCTCCTCATACCTGCGATGGCATTTTGCAAGATTCTTGCCACATGTGACACACTGATGGTTGTTTGCCACCCTCCATCTGAGAGGCGACAGCATTTCACACTGTCTTTTGTCGGCACCTTCAAGAGCATCTCAGTTCTGAACTCGTTTTTTCTTTCCACCTTGTAGATGAAGAGTTCAGGCACTCTGGCACAAGGAAGTTCAGCGAGATGAATGGGGAAGGAAGCAGAGCAGAGACATATTCATTAAAGAGTAAGAAAAAAAAACCCAAAACATGCCTTAGTTGATGTCATACATGTCATACCTCATACACACTTGAACTAAGCACTGTACTGCTGTGACCATCAGTCATTCCTATTCCTGCAGTTCCATCTGCAGCTGGAGATGCGTGAACATTTGTGCACGACTTGTCACAATAGGACCTCACCGGACCCCTTCTGACATAGTGCAGCTTTGCAGGGTAAATACTGTTCTCAAATCTTCACGCTACATGAAAACTGTTGAAAGTGACATGGTGAAAGCAAGCCTTGGTCCTGCTGGGACTATCAAATAATGTGTGGCACAGGATCGACGAACAAACACACAAATAATTTGCCCCCCCTCCCAGCAGGAGCTGGATTTGGCATCACTCTAGTGCTTCTGACATTCCTACAGCTAGGGACTGCTACGGGGAAAGCCAGGCTGGCTGCAGTCTCAGCAGCGGAAAGAGCCACCCACACGTGGTGTGGAAAGGAGGCTACTGGAAGAACAGATGACAGACCAACTGGTTTCTGCTCACCCAACTTGTGTATCCCAGCAGAAAGTCAAGTGGCATTCAAATTAAAGGATGCTAGCTTTTAAAGATATGCCACAGGGTGAACAGAAGATAACCATGGACAGATGGGTTGTGTGTGTGCTCACTGCTTCATGGAGAATCATACACCCTTCCTGAAATTATTTCAATCTCTTGAGTGTGACAGATAGTGATCTCAGGATCTGTGGGATCCAAATGCTTCCTATTTCAGTGTAGGCAGCAGCAGATTAGTCTTCTCTAGCACGGTCTCCACTGTGTTCACTCTTGGTGTCAGGGCTTCCTCTCCCTCCTCTACATCACTACAGACTACACATACTGGCTTTGCTGCCTAAGAACCTGCAGCTGCCTCTCTTGGGAGCTTTAAACACAGGCATTTCTTGGTAGCAACATCACCGTAGTCTTGCATTTCCATAACCAACTATGTTTTCAGGTCCTATTTAAAGCAAATCCTTAGCCCTTCAAATGATTTTTTGGGGGGCTGAGCCACCTTTTGACCTCACAAAACAGGTCTCTGTCTTGCTTCCAAAGTGACAATCAACAACTCAGCATAAGAAAGGGAACTCCTGTCAGTAGATCCCAGTTGGGTTCGCTTCTGGAGAGCAAGATGAGGTGTGCCAGAGCTGTGCCTGACAGGAAACACCAGCAAAGTGGGGAAGGGATGGAGTTTACAAGCGCCACGTTTTCGGGAGGGAAATGTTATACCTGCGAGCGCTCACCGCACCATATCCCCGCATCACTCTCATTTGCAGGCGGCTGCAGCACGACGACGGGCTCGGATCCCGCCTCCGCAGCATCCCCGGAGCTCGCTCCCGGCCGGGACGGGCCGGGCATTCTCGCCCCGGCGCTG
>NW_009603063.1:62385-62621 GCF_000690535.1 Cariama cristata | reverse complement strand
CACCCCCCGCTCCCCTCCGTGCCGGCGGACCCCGCCGCCATTCCAAAGCCGTGTTCCTTCACAACCCAACGGCTCCCCGTCCGTCTCTCCAGCCGGCTTTTCACTCGGTGTCGTCGTTTCGAGCGACATCGGGCTGCCCGTCTTCCCTTACTGTGGTCCGGTGTGGCACCGGGAGGTGCAGAGGCCCAGGTTCGGCTGCCGCACCTGCGGCGTCCGGCAGCGGGGGCCGGCTGGGG